>NC_051073.1:74798876-75019397 GCF_004664715.2 Peromyscus leucopus | reverse complement strand
GCCTGAAGACCTGCATAATGACAGCACCAATAAGACAATGTAGATGGCAGAAATTTCATAACCCATCTGAATTTGAAGAGTTAAAGGCAGTTATGGCTGTGGAGGGGGCTGGAAATAATTTTCTTCAACCTTGGGGTCCCTGACAGGTTATCCAGTTCCAACTCGGCATGCATGCTTGAATGTATACATGAGCATACACATGTGTATGGATGCACAGAAATAACTATAGCAAAGATTATGAATTTGAGAGGGAGTTTGGGCATAGGAGTTACAGGGGGGAAGTTGGAGTAGAACTGATGTAAATATAGTACTCATGTATGGGATTCTCAAATAATGAAACATTTAAAGATAAAAATAGTTATTGCATGTTCCTTTATTGTTTGACTAATTTACACTTATAGACAAATGTGGTGGTTTGAGTAAGAATGGCCTCCTAGGCTCATACATTTGAATGCTTAGTCACCAGTACATGGCACTTGTTGAAAAAAATTAGGAGGTTTTTCCTTGTTGGGTAGTTGGGTAGTCATTGGTGGTAGGGTTTTGGTGTTTTTTTGTTGTTTTTTTTTTTTTTTTGAGGTTTCAAAAGCTCACCACAGGCCCAGAGCATTTTTCTTCCTGCTGCCTGAAGAAACAGATGTAAAACTCTCAGCTACTTCTCCAGCACCATGTCTGTGTGCTTATTCAGCTTGATAATAATGGACTAAATCTCTGAAACTATCAGGAAGCCCCAACTAAATGCTTTCTTTCATAGGAGTTACCATGGTCCTGTTGTCTCATCATAGCAACAGAACTGTGACTAACACAACATCCAAATGTTATAATAAATGACTCACTAGGTGGAAACACAAATAGTAATTAAAATGCCCATTTAATTGGTGGTTAATTCCTCATTCAACACATGTATCCTCCCTCTGATCCCTGACCATGATAACATTATGACTTCTGCAGTGTAAGCAAGTCATGAAAGGCATTGCTGGCCTCTGGCTCTGGAACCACATTAGTCGTAGACTTCAGTGCAGCTCACTGGCTCCAGTGACACAGCTCCTTGTGAGGATGACTGAAGATTGGAAGCTTTTACTGCCTATCAAAGAACGCTGGAGTATCTACACCGTTACCTCTAGACCCCAGAGTCTGTGTTTCCTTTTTCACATCATACAAAACCTTTTGAGGTGCTCATACCAGCCTCTACCACAAGGTCACACATCTTGTCAGGACCCTGAACATGTAAGATACTACAGTGAAGAAAATGAGCTACCATACCATTCCTCTGGGCTTTTTTTTTTTTTTTTTTTTTTTTTTTTTTTTTTTTTTTTTTTTTTTGAGACAGGGTTTCTCTGTGTAGCTTTGCGCCTTTCCTGGGACTCACTTGGTAGCCCAGGTTGGCCTCGAACTCACAGAGATCCGCCTGGCTCTGCCTCCCGAGTGCTGGGATTAAAGGTGTGCGCCACCACCACCCGGCTCCTCTGGGCTTATTAACCTTATAGTTGGTTTAGGGATGGTACCCTCCTCAGTAGAAGAGGGCATAAGAGTCCTGTAATTCCCATGCTCAACAGAGAGAAAAGAAACAACAGTACAGAAATACCAGCAAGAGTCAAGCCCGAGTGCCTAACACAGCAAACATCCAACTGTCCATGGGTTTTCTACTTCCAGTCTGGGCTCAGTTCCAGAGACACCTACTGCAGGTTACATTGGACTCATCACAACAGCCAGGAGACAAGGGAGGACAGGAGTGATTTGTGTGAGACACAATCTCAGCCACTCATCCACTGTGTTTTACTTTTATCTCTATGTCTTGACATCTCACTTCTCAACAGTGTCCGAGGCATGGATTAGGGACACATGTGCCACCTTCTGGATATGGGAGATCTGGTGTCTGTTCTGTGTGTCTCTTGCCTTTATTTCTTCTCTTGCATCCTGTGAAATGCCATACCCATTGTAGACTAAAAACTGGGTTCCTGCTTTTGAAAGTCATGTGCTGAACACATATGGAGGGCACTCATGTATTGAACATAGGTGTGGTACTGAGAAGATAAAACAATGTCAGGGAACCCCCAGAAGCTCTTTTTTCTTTGACAACCCAAGGACAGCAGCTCAAAGCGAGTGTGTTCTTTATGTGGTAGTAACAGACCTTTACTGACAAAATAGGAGATTTCTGGTTTCATGAAAAGAGCAGTCAAGGCAGGGGTACCATGTCTGAACTGTGAAGGATATGATGTCCTAATGACAATAACAGATGGCAGTGTCGATGACATCTGGGCACAGCAATATCAATGGCAGAAAGTTGATCCATTAGCACTGAGGTGATGATGGCTCCTGATTTGGCTAAAACAGTACAGGATCTTGCCTGAGTTTAAAGTCATTCATGTTTTTACAAACTAGTAAGGTTTGGAAGAGACTTTGCAGAGACTGATGGACCCATTGGAACTTCAGTACCGTGGAGAGATGGGATGTTTTTAGTTTCCAGGGATAATTACTTTATCCTGGGATAATGTTAGCCTTCTGGAACAGCCACTCCTTGTTCCACTCTGTGAACTAAAACCTCATGATAATGAATGGAAACCTCTTAGAAGCTGTTAACTTACCAGAACACTAGTTTTTGCCTATCTAAGAGCTAATGATGGCATCAGATGGCATCTCAGACCTACAGAATAGCTCCCCCATCTCATTGTACCTAACTCTCCTGTGTACCCACCAGTGTATTTTAAAGTTGCCTTGATTGATGACTTTACATGTTCAGTGAAACTATAAAAATCCTGTAAAAATGTTTCCACACTGGAACATGTGAAGTTCCTTTATTATCCATGAATTAAAACAAAGCACCAGAAAAGGACATTTAGAGAAGTTCACAGGATTATCATTGCCACAACCCCCTTGAACAGTGTGACTATGTCCTCTAAGCATACCAGTGTGGGTACACATGGTAAAATCAGACTGGATAGCTACCTCCCCTCTCCCACCACACTGTCAACAGATAGGGTTTGTGGTCAATTGAAAGAGAACTTCCTGTTCTCATGCCCCTGCACCAGCAGAGGGTGGCAGAGCTACAGCAAAGACCTGCCAGGGAACTCTGGAGAGGGCAGCCCTGGAGGTCAGCAGAAGAAGTCAGTAGAGTTCATTCTGTCCTCTGAGCTGTAGTGTTTATATAAGTTAGTTATAAGTCAGACTTATAGGACCAAAGGATACTGGCAGGGTTATTGGGAACATCTAGGAAACACATTGGGGAAACCTGGTCCCAGGTACTGTCCTGGGCAAATTCCCACAGCACTGAGGGTGTCTGGGGGGATCACCCAGTACTCTAGATGACAGTGTGAGAGGATGAGATCCCTGGGACTGTGCTCTTTGTCAAAGATGGTTCTTTCTTGTGCCTATTCTCCAGGCAGCCCAGATGTGACTTGTCATCTCCTGAGCATTTCTAGAAATCTTCCGTACTCATCACTTTCCTCTTGTTTATCTCCAGATATCTGATGTTAGGATGCAGCACCTGTGCTCACATATTATCAGATCAGGGAGGGGCATTGTGTGTTTGCTCCTGGATGAGGCTCTTTAGAGTCTGGAGACTAATGTGGACTCTCACATGCTTCAGGCCACAGCTCTGGCGACAGGGCTTTCCTTGGGTCTGACCCAGCTGCTTTCCAGTTGGAGGACTTCTGTGCACTGTAGCTCTAAGAGCGTCCAGGGAGAAGTGAGGGACTGAAGGGTACTTGCCATGTAGGTCTGATGAACTACCCTCACAGTGTGGGCCTTAAACCAGCTCATGTTAACAGTGACACAAAATTGACGAGAATGAATTCCTCATGATAGTTGCTACTCTGCTGTGGGAACAGAGACACCATAGGAGGAAGCAGTCACCGTGTATGAAATAAAACAAAGAATTGTGAAGAATCAACAAAAGCAAGTGAATGAATTAGGCCACAGCCTGGTAAAGGACTCCATTCTGGTAATATAAGCTCTGCACTAACCCTCCTTGGGGAGCCCCAAGGATGGAATAAATTTGCATAAACACCACACTCTGCCCCACAGACTAGAGAGGCAATAAGAGAAGCCTGCAGGGGCTCAGATGTGCTGTGACTTCAGAACACAGAGTTCTAAGGCGTCCTCATCATGGCCTGGGCACCTCTCCTTCTTCATCTTCTCTCTCTCTATACAGGTGAACTTCTCAGCCCTCTCCCCAGGCTCATGGGAGACCCAGACTTAAGACTGAAATCCCAAAGATGAGTCTTGATACTTTGACATCTTTACCTGCTCTTTCTTACAGGTTCTGTGGCACCCTATGAGCTGACCCAACCACCTTTAGCATCAGTCACTGCAGGAGAGACTGTCAAAATCACTTGCTCTGGGGAACAATTACCAAAAAAATATGCTCACTGGTATCAGCAAAAGCCAGACCAGACCATATTGCCACTGATATACGAAGATAGTAAGCGACCATCAGGGATCCCTGACCGATTCTCTGGGTCCAGTTCAGGGACAACAGCCACCTTGACCATCAGTGGAGTCCTGTCTGAGGATGAGGCTGACTATTACTGTTTGTCATCATACGATGAGAGTAATAGTGGTTTGTTCCACAGTGTTTTAGGCAGATGGGGAAGTGACTCACAAACCCTTTCTCTGATATTGCATCATCTTCCTGTAGCCACAGGAGGACCAGAGGAGACCGGGTGCACTTGCATTCCTTCATTGTTCTCTCTTCTTGAGTATGGAAGCAGTATGACTGTTCTCTTAAGCTCTTGGTGCTGTGACTTCCCTGCTACGATGGGCTATTCCCTGAAAGTAGAAGCTGAAACAAACACTTTGTCCTGCCAGTTGTTTTAGTCAGGTATCAGAGGAACAGGAAAAGAAACTAAGAGGCACAGTTTCTGAATGACATATTTTAGTTCTCCCAAATTCGACCATAGATATCTCTTTTTCATTGAGTCTTCTAAGTTTTATCCCCTTTCTGTCAGTCAGATACTTCAAAATGCAAAAGGTAACTAACTGCAGGCCCATTGTGGTGCTTTAATGGCCATGGAATGTGTTCTGGGTTCACAATGGATATATGGAATATCTTCACTGTAAGTGAGGTATCTGTAAGTCCATAGGCAATAGCTTTGATAGAAGCATTTAAAATAAGGAAGCCAGATGCCACCTAAGTTAAATCTATGGCAATGAGTGTTCAGTTGGAACCCATGTTCACCACTGCACAAGCTGGGAAATCCCATCTGCCCTATTTGCTCCAACCCTGACCACGATGAGAATACGCTGAACAAAGGAATGGCACCAAAAGCCACATTCCACTTTTCTGGCAGCCAATGCAACCTGCCATTCAGACATGACCAGTCCACCTAAGTGTCCACCCAGGAAAATAGCTTTTGACCATTATGGGGCACAGTCCCAGCTCCTGGCTGGCACATCATCACCACTTGCCTAAAGTTTATAAAACCTCCCTGCCTTACCCTGGGCATGTGACTTCCCTGGCCATGGTTTTTTGGACCTGTGAACCTACCCAGGAACAATGTCCAATAAACCTGCATTTATCTGTTTTTAATCTGGTCTGATCTGTCCATTTGCATTGGCAGAGACAAAACAATGAGATCAAGAGATAGCCAGTCATAAAAAAGAGTCCATCAGCCTACAACCCATAAAGAATAGCATGCTAATGACAGGACCACAGGTCTGGTTTTGCAATTGAGCTGAAGTTATGGCCAATTCAAATAGTGATCAGAAGCCATGTTGTTGTCTCCTTGAATATTCATCTCTGCCACCAGAGACACTTTGTTCATGAGCTCATTTGACACTAAAACATGTGACTTGGAGAAGAAGATCCCTGAAGCCCACAGAATGAGTAATAAGTCAACTTGAGACCTTTTATTTCTGAAATCACCATTTGATAATGATTACACAGAATATATAAATATATATATATGTATATATATAGTCATTAAATACAAATAGACCCTGATTTGATAAGTGTCTTTTTGAATCTTAAGAGAAAACCTATAAAAGCAATCAACAGTGTGCCTCAGGGAGTGCTTAGCAGGTTAAAGTGCTTTATACCACATCTGACAACCTGAGTTTGATCTTTGGAATCCACATGGTTGATGGAGTGAACCTACTCCCACAAACTGTCTTCTGATGCCCACTTGCACACAATGACACTTGTTTATGTGTGTGGCACATGTGTGAGTGTGTGTGTGTGTGTGTGTGTGTGTGTGTGTGTGTGTGTGTATGTGAATTAGGGTAACTTGGTATAGGAAGACTGTTTCTACCCATAGGATTTATGTGTGAACTAAAAGAAAGTGGTGGTACAAGAAGGATGGAGACGCAGGGTTTGAAGTGCCTCAGATCATTAGGATCACTAATCGTCAGCTCTTCTGCCTCATCCTAGAAATGTAGTGTCCACTTTATAATGGCAACTACATGGCTGTCCTGATCCTATAACATATTTCTAGATGCATGGTCACCTGATATCCTATATCCTACTTATTGGGACCCAAGAATGCATCAGAAGCTAATTTTTAAAAGGTGTGTGACTCTGCTGTGAACTGTGTGATTTATACTGAGATTCATTTTGAGGATGAGTTTGACCTTAGGTTTACTCACTTGTCTTTACTTATTTATTACTAGAGACTCCACTCAGCTTGATTTTTCCATGCAGCAGGTTGAGTGACCATTGTATAGCAGTTTCCTCCAAGACAGAAATAATTCCTCCTTCAGGGAAGCTCTTTAAGCAGTAGATGAACAACTCAAAATAGCTCCAAAAAGTTCCTGAAACTGATCAGGTTCACTAGGCTCCTCCCTCCCATAGTAAGCAATAAAGACTGCTGAGAGTCACTCTGAGACAAGCCAAGCTACAAAGAAGACTCTGAGATCAGACCACCTGCTTGGAAGAAGCAGAAACCAGCTGCTCTGTGAGAGGAACAGAATGGAGCTGAGTTCCTGTGCTGATGGTTCATACTGTCCATTGTCAGCCTTCATTCTGGTTTATTTTTTTTTTTTGGTTTTTCGAGACAGGGTTTCTCTGTGTAGCTTTGCGCCTTTCCTGGAACTCACTTGGTAGCCCAGGCTGGCCTCGAACTCACAGAGATCCGCCTGGCTCTGCCTCCCGAGTGCTGGGATTAAAGGCGTGCGCCACCACCGCCCGGCTCTTCATTCTGTTTTAAAGGATTCCACACAAGGGAAGGTCCAGGTTGGCATCTCCTGCCTGGTCAGTTAGGAATACATCTCTACCTTCTTGGATACATCACACATGTGAGGGGTGATATGGATACAAATTCATCATTAAAGGCATGGAAATGATATATAAGTTACATTAACTGACTGAACAGACTATATGTGTACTTAGAAATATATAATGTAATAAATGAATAGAAAGAAACTAGAAAAATGTTTTAATCATGTTATAATCTGAAAAGTATATCAAAAAAGATAAGTTCAACCACATTCCACCAAAGTTATAATTGTATCAACAGTTTATGTTATTTGTAAGGTGTAATAGCTATGACATAGTAGTCCTGTGCAGCAGAGATTATCAAGACTCAGAATTTATCATCTGTACAAAAGTACATCTATGAAGTCTTAAGTGTTTATCATTGACACAGTTTATGTTACAAAGTCTCTACTCTGCCATCTTATTTTGAGAGCACCAGTAACAAAAGAATGGGCATGGATGAGTCCAATAATATGCCATCTACATGGCAACCATTGTACTTGTAATGATCTTACCTTTACATGGTACAGTGTTATTGTTATAGAAGTGTAGATTCTGGGTGAAAAAGTTTTAGATCTAAGTAGTGAAGTTGAGACTGGGGGCCATTCCTATTCAAACCACCACACCCAGAGGTAGTATAGCCAGGTAATAGAATAGTTGTTTCTAGCATTTTTTTTTGCAGTTGAAAAGTCCAGACTACTTCACAAAGTGACCACATTTGTTTTTACACTCCCACAAACACTGCAGAAGAGTTGCCCTTCCATCACATCTACACCAGCATTTGCTGTCATTTGAATTCTTGATGTTGGTCCTTCTGACTGGAGTTAAATGGAAATTCAAATTAACTATACTCTGCATTTTGCTAATGGCTAAAGATTTTGACTAGTTCTCTAGATACTTACTAGCCATTTTATTTTTTCTTTGAACCACCCTCTGTTCAGTTCTGCACTAGCTTTTTAAATTGGGTAGTTTTTTTTGATATTTAGTTTCTGAGTACATTTTATATTCTAGATGCTAATCCTCTGTCAGATGTACAGCAGGCAAATGTTTATCTCTCATTCTGTGGGTTGCTTCTTCATTAGGTTGACAGTTTCATTTGCTGTTCTGAAGGTTTTTAGTTCTGCTATAAAGAAAAGGAAATGAAATTTTTAGATGAAAAAATCAGAGTAAAATAATACACTCAGGCACAGAAAGAAATCACCACATGTTGTTGCTTTTGTGTAGACTCTTGCTTTGAATCTTTTTCTCTGTGTGTTTAATTAGGAATGATGTGGGAAACAAGATACTAGAAAGGATCATTGTTTGGGGAAGGAGAATGCCATAAGAGAGAGAAGTTGGAAAAATATAGACAAAACGAAAATAGAGAGGAGAAATCCTGGAGTGGAAAATTTAAGCTTGGAAGGTATTGAGTGATTGAGCAGGAAAGAGCAAACAGGCACAGTCAACTATAGTGAAGAGATGACATGTGAAAAAAGAAAGGGGATGGCGTTGAGAGAGTGTATTCTGGGAGATGGGTGGGGATATTGAAAGAGAAGATATATTTTCATGTAGGTGTGACATTTTCAAGAAGTACAAGATTCCTAGTAGAACGTTTAGGGTCTTTTATGTATAAAATCATATCATCTGCAAATAGGGCTACTTTGAATTCTCCCCTTTCTATTTGCACCCTTCTATTTGATCTTCAGTATTCTTGGTGTTTAAGATAAGTCTTCGAGTTTTATTTTAAGTAGGTATGAAGAGAGTTGAAATCTGTGTTTTCTTTTATTTTAGTGAAAATTCCTCAGTTTCTGACCATTTTGGCTGATGCTAGCTGTGGACTTGCTGTTCATTGCATTTATTATATTGAGATTTGACCCTTGTATTCCTTATGTCTCCAGAACTTTTATCATGCATGCATGTAGAATTGTGTCACAGATCATTTCTTCATCTAATGAGATGATCATGTGATTTTTGTCTTTCCTTCTAATTATGTGGTGGGTGACATTTATGGATTAACTTATACTGAGCCATTCCTGCATCTCTGGGATGAAGCACCCCTCCAATCTCCCATACATGTTTGTTCAATCAGAAACCCAAGTCTGATGCCTCCAGGTGGCTGGATATGACCCCTCTTTAATCTTTGTTCTACATCTGTCATGGTTTCCTAATTATCTGTTCCAAATTACACAGCCCTAGCCTGACTCTGTGGGTTAACCCAAAAGACCTCCATTTGGGAAAACACAGACCACCGCACTTCTTCATGCCTAAGTTCATATATGCCCTCAATGTATATTAGACCATGATCACTGTTGACCCAAATTGAGAACTTATGATATTAATTTCTAAACTGATAGAGATAACTTCATAAGATAAAATGGATTTCAAGCCCTTCCTCTCATATAACTCCAAGCTCATCTGTACCTTTCTCATCCAGCTACTCAGCTCCTGCTTACAACAGTGCCTAGATTCCAAAATTAAATAATTTTTATCCCCCTCTCAAAGAACCCACTGGCCTGTAGGAAGTGAGCAAGAAAGTCAAGATGAGCTTATACCTAGGATAGACTGCCACACTGGACTACAGAGGATCCTAGTGCCTGCTTATTTGACTGGGTCTCAAAGCCTGCTTTCCCTGAATGAGATACAGTTGTTCTATCTGTGATCTGCTTTTCTTTCTGCCCCAGCTAGTAGCCTGGACACTCTTTTGTAATTTTATAGTTTATTTGTCTGATGGCCTCTGGGTTATAGTACTTACATTACTTGCAACTTTATTTCTTTCCTTTCCTTTCCTTTCCTTTCCTTTCCTTTCCCTTCCCTTCCCTTCCCTCCCCTCCCCTCCCCTCCCCTCCCCTCCCCTCCCCTTCCTTCCCTTCCCTTCCCTTCCCTTCCTTTCCTTTCCTTTCCCTCCCTTCCCTTTACTTTTCCTTTCTTTTTTTTTTTTTTGAGACAGAGTTTCACTATGTAACTCTGGCTGTCCTAGTCACAAGTAGATAGATAAGTCTGATCTCAATCTCACAGAGACCCACCTGCCTCTGCCTCCCAAGTACTAAGTTAAAAATCATGCACCAATATTCTAGGCTCAACTTGAGGTCTTTATAAGAAAAAAAACTTAAGTTTTTCAGATTGACTCCTACACACACACACACACACACACACACACACACACACACACACACACTAACTGCATATGCATATGTAAATCACTGGGTTCAGTCTTTCGGTGATCCAAATATCTTGCAAATGGATAATATAGGAAAAATTTTGCATGCTGTTTTGCTTGATTGAAAAGTTGGCTCTGGAGATGAGATGTGGAGTGTCCATTGAGGACCCAGGCATGTTTTGCTGAAAGTTTTCTTCAAAGCCCCTTTCCTGACTCTGTGACAGGGAGAAGTAGAGTCATCCCAGGAAGAATGCACTGTGTACTTTTGAACAGCTAAGAGATAAAGAATTTTGAAAAAGATTACTCAAGTTTGTATCATGATAGTTAAACTGTTTTAATGAAAATAAATTTGCCCATACAAATGAAAATGGCTAAATGTAATTAAAGATGTCTCGTTCACTTAAAAACACTTCACTCATTTCTTGGTTCTTCTTTACAGAACATGTTCCCTATTTAGGTCACTGATATCTTTGAAACTCTTGCTGAAATGCAAACTTTCTTTTTCTCAGAATCTTTGAGACCATGGGGGATGTGGTTTAAAAACCTATAAAATACTAATACTAGCTGACAACTTATAACAAAAGAGGGTGGTGGTGGGACACATATTTTAATCCCAGCATGTGGGAAACAGAGGCAGATGAATTTCTGAGTTTAAGTCCAGCCTGGGCCACCGAGCAAGTTCCAGTATAGCTAGGGAGGAATAAACAGAGAAACATTAGAAAGAATATTAATTTGATGATTAAGGTTTGTAAAATCCTAAGGTTACAGTGGTCTATTCATGATAACAGAAATTGACTCAAAGAAACAGAAGTTATTCGGAGTATCCAAGCAGTGTCTTTGCAGGTCAATCCTATAAAAATTCTTCACTAGGATTCCATTTTTCTTTTAAACAGTTAATTAGGTATGATTTTAACTGACTTTTATTTACTTATTTGTTTGTTTGTTTGTACAGAATTCAGGTGCTGAATGCTTATGCAGGAGTCTGAGGTAACAAACAACTGATTACAGCTACTTTATCCCTCTATGGAACTACAATACATGGTCTAGCCAGTTTTACAACTGCATTTAACCTTGTATTAACTTTATATTTAAACTTATATTAAGTTATCCAGATCTTGAAGTATTTTTTCCTCATTAACTTTGTGTCTTAATGTTCTCCTCAAGGTTGTGTAGTTATTACATGCTTACTTATATTCTGGGTCTTTGCCATGATTTAGAGTCTCTTGTAGGCCCTCTGATGGACCCTCCTCTTGGATACTCTCCCTGCTATTCTTTGTACATAGCCCATTATATCATTTGGACACACTTAAGTGAGATAAGAGTCTCCAAATCCCTGAAAGTAGTTCAAATGACCTCTGAAAGGGAGACAATTGGGTCATAGACCACTCAACCCTGCTGAAGGCCAGGCTCTCATCACCTTTTGCTTCCTGTTCTTTTAAGCTACCTCAAAAATCAAACAACCTTCATCCAAATATATCTCAAATAACTTAATTATATACCCGAGGAACTCAGAAAACTAAGAACAAACCAAACCCCAATCAGTCAATGGGAAAAGAGAAGGAAAATCAGGACGGAAATGAATGAGAAAAAGACTCAGTAAAACAACCAAAGAAATAAAGAGTTGAGTCTTTGAGAAACACAAGATAAAAAATAATCTTAGTCAATTTAATCAAAATAGAAAGAAGAGCCAATGTTCCTTCAGATATCAACGAGAATATTAAAAAACACACACATCAAATAAATTCAAAAAAACATTATTATTGTAGCTTTTTTTGACACAGGGTTTCTCTGAACAGATCAAGCCATCCTAAAACTCATTTTTTTTTAGACTAGGCTGGCCACAAACTCATTGAAATCTGTCTGTCTCTGCCTCCCCAGTGCTAGGATTAAGAATGTGAGCCACTGCCACATGTGAATCAGAAAAATTCTTTTAATTTAAACATATTTATTTTAACTGTATGTGCATGATAATTTTATCTGCATATGTAAAACAAACATATATGTGTGTGCCTGGTGTTTGTGGGAGATGAAAGAAGGTATCAAATCCTCTGGAACTAGAGTAACATGTGATCAACAGCAGTCATGAAATTTTTGGGAACCTAAAATGAGTCTTTTTTGCTAGAGCACCAAGTGCTCTTAAATGCTGAGACATCTGTCAATGTCAAACTTCACGAACTTTTAACACCTTTAAATCTCTATCACACTAGACTAGAAAATCTAAAAGAAGTGAATACAATTCTAGATGCACATAACATATCAAAATGAAACCAAGATGAATTAAATAATATAAGCAAATCCATAACCAATAATGAGATTGAAGCAGTAATTAAAATCTCCCAACTAAAAATGCCCAGGTCCAGATGGATTTTCTTAAAAAAAAAAAAAAAAAAAAAAAAAAAAACAGAACTTCAAAGTGTGAGTTCTACCACCAATAGTGTTCAGAGTAATTCCATGAAATCAAAGAGGAAGTAAGGTTCTCAGAGGTATCATGTAGTGGGTAGTCATCCCAGCTTTGATCTGGAAGTTCCAACCCTCATTGAAGATTAGGTAACTGTCATGCCTACATGGCAGGAACAAGAGAGGACCCTGAAGACCCGAGATCCGGATGTGCCCATTCTCTTGGTTCCTGGACCCTGGATGCTGGAGGTAGACTGAGCAGAGTTCTCCAGAGAACACTGCTGGACTGTACTACACCTTTCCCAGACCCTGTAAACTATCCCTTCACTTGTGAGTTACCCCACAAAATAAACCTCCCTTTTAACTACATGGAGTGGCCTTAATAATTTCACCAATATCGGGTGCTCACATGGGGCAAATTCCATAGGCCTGGGTGGCTCCCACCCTCAGCTTCCTCCCTAGCTGGCAGACACTTGAAGCTGTAGGATACCACCTACAGAGCTCCATAAAACCAGGAAAAACCTACACAGTTTCATTCCTGAAAAGGAGCTAATCCGGTCTCAGTTCCAAGGCAAGTTTAGCCCCCAGACTAGTGAAACCACTGTGAGTTAGGCGCTCCTCCTCCTTGAACATTGGCTCCCTGCTCTAGCCTGAGGCTTCTACAGTTTCACTTAGTTAAAATAGACACTGTCCCCAGCGGCACCCTACAGAGGCACGGAGAGGGCTTGGAGCAGGGCCTGCTGGCAGACCTATTGTCTATAGAGGCAGAGAGAAAAGAGAGGCTTAGAGTGGCCTGGAACTCTCCACGCTCTGACTCCAGGGAGTCACCAGAAGAACTGCCTACTGCCTGTGCTCACTCTGCAGCCAGCCAAAGTATTCAACAGGACATGCTTTGGAGCTATATCAATACCTCCTGATGGCTGAAAAGTGTTACTACACCCCCTCCCAAACGACAGAAAGGTAAGATAGGTAAACCAGCATCTTATTTCAAGTAAAAGTACTTGATAATTTTACACCTTAAAACTTACTGACAAATTTTGAGTAATTCTTGTAATATGGCTGACAATATTACCTTACAAGAATTTAAAAATCTTTTTGCCTGTATGATGAATGACATTTTCCTGGAAATATACAACCTTCCTAAGGCATATCTGGCCTGTATCATTTTGGCATTCATCATAATAATTCACACAGTGTTCAAACACTGGTTTAATAATAAGAACAAAAATGAGTTATTATTGGGACTGATACAGGTCTTAAAAGATAGCAATGAAGGCTTATAGAAAAAGATTCTCTCTCTGGAATCTGCTAACCAGGATTTTACAGGCTTTCAAAGATAGCAGTGAAGGTTTACAGAAAAAGATTCTCTCTCTGGAACCTGCTAACCAGGAATTACAGGCTTTAAAAGATAGCAATGTGGTACTGGAGAGATGGTTTTACAAAGGCTGAACACAGCTATAACAAAAGCTGTGTCAGATAAAGAATTAAGAAAAGTATTATCTGAGTCCTTGGCATTTCACAATTCTAATGCAGAATGCAAAAAAAAAAATGCGTACACCATTAAAAGTCAGATCAGCTCCTTTGGAAGAATGGATTCAGTATACTAGGGTGTTGAGTTTCTTAACTACAGTAATGAGGCTTGAATAGGAGAGACAAATCCCAGAGGTGGAAGAAGGCCCTGTGGTACCAAATGTTTTAAATGTGGTACACCAGGTCATATAAGTAAAAACTGTACATAGAGTGCTCCTAGAGGTAATACTACTTCTAGAAATAGTCCAAACAGGAGACCCCAACCTCCTAGATTATGTAGATGTGGAAAAGGCCCACATTGGGCCAGTGAGTACAGATCAAAAATAGATATACGAAGCAACCCTTTACTGGTGGGAAATGACTCAGGGGGCCTCTTGCAGGTGCTAAAATCAAACGTGATACAAACATTTCCAGCCACTGTGGAAGAAATTCCTCTCCAGGACAACTGAATAAACCAATGCCTACGTAAAAACCGATACTGCAATGGATGATAAAACAACTCTGATAGATGAATCACAATTTCCAAAGAATACAATAAAACAAATATTTTGGCAGACTTCCATTAATGAACAAAGACTAAAGCTTAGAATTCAAATTAATGGCCTGATTCTGGAGGGCCTGGTAGACATAGGTACAGATGTGGCTATAATTACACCAAAATCATGGTATCCAAATTGGTCTCTTCAAGAGGTAGATGTCCAACTTCTAGGGATTGGAACCATATCTCAGATAAAACAGAGTTTGAGATGGGTTTAATGCCTAGGGCCAGAATAACAGAGAGGAAGGTTGAAGCCATATGTAGAAAATGGAGCAGTAAATCTTTGGGGCCGAGATCTGTTACAACAATGGAATACCCAGATTAAAATTCCTACACTCTCAGTAAAGGAATACATATCAATGCATGTTTCTAGGAATATTATCATGACATGATATAAAAAACATTCACCAACCATTCGGCTATACACACACATAGCACAATTGCTGTTGAACTCTCAGAAGTACCAACTGCTTTACCTTTAAAATGGCTAACTAATAAGCCTGTCTGGGTTGGAAAATGGCCTTTGACAAAAGAGAACCTACAAGCTTTAGAGCAGCTGGTTCAAGAACAGTTAAATGCTCAACACATTGAAGAATCTACCAACCCTTGGAATTCTCCTGTACTTGCTATTAAAACAAAGTCTAGTAATTGGAGAATGTTGACAGATCTGAGAGCTATTAATAAAGCAATTCAGCCTATGGACTCCCTACAGACTGGGATGCCCTTGTCCTCTCTGCTACCCAAAGAATGGCTTATAATAGTTATTGACTTAAAAGACTGTTTCTTTACCATACTCTTACAAGAAAATGATACAGAAAAATTTGCCTTCACAGTATCTAATTATAACAATTCCCAGCAGTCAAGATATATCAATGGAATGTTCTCCCACAGGGAATGTTAAACAGCCCTACCGTGTGCCAAAACTTTTTGCAAAAACCATTGGAGATAATTCGGGTAAAGTTTCCATAATCCATAATTTATCACTATATGGGTGATATCCTATTAGCTGATCCAAAGTTAGACACATTAGAAAGCATGTTTGCAGAAGTAAAAAAAGTTTTGCCTTGCTGGGGACTGCAAATTACTCCTGAAAAAATACAAAGGGGATTCTATTAATTACTTAGGATATAAGATAGAGCTACAAAAATTTAGACCCCAAAAGGTACAACTAAGGAGAGATCGACTGAAGACTCTTAAGGATTTTCAAAAGTTGTTAGGAAGCATTTCCAACTTACTGGGAATCATGGGAATACCCAAAGATGGACGACAGAAATTGGCTAATACTCTAGAAGAGGACAAAGAAATAGTCCAAGAGAATTATCAGCTGAAGCTGAGAAGAAATTGGCTCTAGTAGAAAAGACAATTCAAGAAGCACATGTGGATCATGTGTATCCAGAGCTTAAGTGCATTTTTGTCACATTCCCCTCCAGACATTCCCCCACAGGTATTTGATGCAGATGGAAGATATTATATTGGAATGGATATTCCTACCACGTAAACCAAATAAGAAATTAAAGACTAATATAGAAAACATCTCCGATTTGATTCAAAAATGTAAATTAAGACTTCACCAGTTGACAGGAATGGACCCAGCAGAAATTGTAGTACCTTTAACTAATGAGAAAATTTCATCACTATGGAAAGATAATGAATACTGGCAGAGAGCATGCAGTAACTTTTTGGGAGAGGTTAATAACCATTATCCCAAAACCAAGTGAATAGAATTCATAAAGAAGACTTAATGGGTCCTTCCTCACATTGTACGACAAAAGCCAATTTCTGGGGTCCTCACATTTTATACTGATGCAAATAATTTAGGGAAAGCAGGATATAAATTAGGAGACTTAAGTAAAGTGGTACAAAGTCCATACAACTTTGTACAAAAGGCAGAACTGTATGCCATCCTTATGGTACTGATGGACTTCACAGAACCCCTCAATATAGTCACTGACTCTCAATATGCAGAGAGAGTTGTTTTACATATTGAAATTGCTGAATTTATTCTTGATAATACAGAATTAACTTCATTATTCATACAATTGCAGAAAATCATCAGAAAAAGGGAACATCCTATGTATATAAAACACTTATCAGATCCCATACAGGTCTGCCAGGAGCTCTAGCACAAGGTAATGAAGAGATTGATCAGTTACTAATAGGTAATGGGCTAGGAGCCTCAGAAAGAAACACATCCATCTGCCAAATTTTATTTCTTTGTATACATGTAAATAGCAAAGGTTCGAAGAAGGATTTTTCCATCACTTGGCAACAAGCTAAGGATATTGTGAACAAAAAAATGTCCTACTTGTTCCTTCTTTAACCAAACTCCATTACCTGCAGGGAACAATCCAAAAGGTATACAAAGAAATGAAATTTGGCAGATGGATGTGTTTCATTTTACAGAATTTGGAAGATTAAAGTATGTACACCATACCATTGACACCTATTCAAGTATTCAGTGGGTAACTCTTATGAGTTCTGAAAAGGCTGATTCTGTTATTATACACCTATTAGAAGTTATGGCCATCACGGGAATACCTGTACAAATTAAGACAGACAATGTCCCAGCATATGTCTCCAATGAAATGAGACAGTTCTTTGCTTATTACAATATAAAGCATGTTACAGGTATACCACACAATCCCATAGGCCAAGCAGGCATAGAAAGATCCAATCAAACTTTAAAGGATATGCTAAATAAACAGTAACAGGAAACAATGACTCCTAGAAATAGATTGCATAGTGCTTTATTAACCTTGAATTTTCTCAATGCTGATGAGAAAGAAACAACAGCTGCAGATGGGACAACAGACAAAACTCCTGAGCTAAACCAACCAGTTTATTTCAAAGATGTGTTGACCTCAGAATGGAAACCTGGATATGTCCTACATTGGGGAAGGGGTTTTGCTTTTGTTTCTGCAGGAGAAGAAAAGCTATGGATACCAACAAAAATAATAAAAATTTGATTCAAGCAGGAGAAACCCCTTGATGATGAGAAGTAAAAGCTCATCCACCAATGTGACATCTATACAAGCTGTAAGAAAAATTTAACAATCAAAGGTTGGGGTAGGGTTCTGTTTTTGTCTTACTAGGATAATGGAAATACCCATCTTTCAGAAATCATAAGGCCTTGGATATCCAGATGTTTACAACCTAAAGAAAGAATCTATTGGTACCAATATACACAGGGTAAAATCTTACTTTCTAACATCTATATCTCTATCAATCTAGAAAAGTTGTGGTTCCAATTCAATTATAAACCAAGCTGGCTTTGGAGATGGAATTGGCTCAGTCCTTCTCTAAACCCAAGCATATTGCTAAAAGAAAAGGTTGAGAGATTCTTCAGTCCCATATCAGAAGAATCCTCTGGTGTGGGACAGTAGGAAACCAATAAAAAGGGACCATTGTTTTCAAGATTTTAATTCTCTCCATGATTACTCTTGATTTCTCGGAATCCTGTCTTACATGTCATGTCATCTTTAAATCCAAACTTTCCATTTTGATAAAAAATAAGTTTTTTACAATAGCAATCTCTGAAGTCTCCAGAAGGAAGATGGGCCCCAACAACAACAACTCTACCCAATCCAGAATGATGCCATGGTAATCATCATCATACTATGCTTCTTGCCAGAATTTCAGACAATCTTACCCATTACTCTGAGACTTGCTGCAGAATCTACAGTTAGTCTAAATGATATTTAACTATCTCAGCTTTCTTATAGTACCCAACAGAGATAACATCATCCCCTAAACAGCAGGAAGCAATTCTAAGAAAATGACGCCCCTTTTCCCTGAGGTTTCATATTTCTCAGGGTTATAGATGATGGTTATAGGGTTGGGGGTGGAAGAAAATATTAGACTCAGTATTCTGCTTAAGAAAATGAAAAGTGTCTCAAAAAAGGGGGGATAAGAAGAAATGGAATGGATAGATATAAGATATTATGGTAGATTATTGTATATAATAGTAAACAAATTTAGTAAAATAGCAGCCTTAGATAATTTGCACTGTTATGGATTCTTATATGTTAATACAAATGTAAACTATTTATATATATATTTCATACTCCTGTTTAAGATAATTTGTATATCGATACAAATACAGAACTATTTTTGTTATAATGTACATATATTTCTACTCTTATTTGCAATATTTGTATATGGATACAAATATAAATTTATATATGTTCTACTTCTGTTTAGAATATTCTGTATATTAATATATATTTAAGATTATTGTCTCATTGCATATCACACTATACATTTTTACCTCTGTTATAAACATCTTGTGTATTGTCACAATTTTGAAGTCATCGTCCTTTACCGTACATTTGCTTATAGACTGTTTACCTTGTTTACATGAAGCCTTAGTCCTTAGGTTATTTTGGTAGGTAAGACTTATAGATTTATAGTCACCTCTGCTTGTCATCTCTATAGTTATGTTAGTTAGGTTATCCAGATTTACAGATACATAGGTCAGGTGGACAGGTAATATTCAAACACTTCATAGACCTAGAGAATATGGCATTTAAATAACTTAGAATTCTGTTGACATGAGACACAATTGCTCCTGGCAGCACCAATTGATCCTGAGAGAATTTTGGGCTTCTAAGAAATTTCCATTTGGAAGTTTGTCTTCTTGGCACAAAATGGCCTATTGGGCGAAGAATTGTCCTTGCCTCAACTGCTGACAATACGAGTGCTGTCCTTCTGGACAACTGGGACACAAGGAAAAGTGACTTCTGAACTCTGCCAAGACAGGGTAAGATGGCATTTCAGAATTCCTGCTTCTGAAAATGGTCTGTCAGATACTCTAGGCCTGTAGCCAATTTGAATGCACCAATAATGCTGAGAAACATTAGGTGACTGTCCAGGATGCCAGCTGTCTTGGTCTACTCTTGCAAGATTCCCGAAAGTTGCTTGCATCCATCTACCATTTCTCAGGTACCATTATGTTCCTTCTCAGGTCTTTGATGGGATTGAAGACTAGCAGTTATAGTTACCACTTTATATATATATATATATATATATATATATATATATATATATATATATATATATATATATAATATCTTAGATAGAACCTATTAAGTATTAGATTCAGGGACTTTAGGATAGGACATCTTTTGGAATGATCTTTGTAACATGCCATTTACCTAAGCTCTAAACTTCTCTGGATTTTAGTATGTGTTTCTTGCTTGATATTGTTCACATTGGTTGTAGTTCCATCTTATCTAGGTCATTATCCCTCATTACTCCTGGACAATATTTGATAACCATTCCCTTTTATATAGTCTTGTATTAGGTTAGAATCTTCTTATTTAGACAAAAGGGAGAGATGTTGTGGGTAGCCATCCCAGCTTTGATCTGGAAGTTCCAACCACCATTGAAGCTTCGGTAACTGTCAACACTTACAAGGCAGGGGCAAGAGAGGATCCTGAAGACCTGAAATCCAGATTCGCCCACTCTCTTGGTTCCTGTACCCTGGATGCTGCTGGTAGACAGAGCAGAGTTCTCCAGAGAACACTGCTGGACTGCACCACACCTTTTTTAGACCCTGTAAACTATCCCTTCACTTGTAAGTTACCCCACAAAATAAATCTCCCTTTTAACTATGTGGAGTGGCCTTAATAATTTCACCAATGGTATCATGAAGTCAGTGATGCTGTCACTCTGGCACCTGCTAGCTCTAGGCTTTGGGGGACCAGAACTTGTGCCCTGAGTTTAAGGGGAGGCAGCTCTCCATGACTTCTAATAATCCTGAAATTCACCACCCCACACACAAAAAAAACAGTTCAATTATTTTGGCTAATTTTAAGCAATTTTTTATTAAAATTTTAAATACTCACCAACATGGAATTTCCTCAGGACACCATCTGTAATCTTTTCAGCTGTGTGGACTCCTGAGACATATTTGCCTGGGTTATCTAGACAAAATCTATATTTTATCATAGTTCCCATGAGGCTTTGTTATAATTTTCCAACTCCCAGAATGCCAGGAAGTTTGCTCCTTGGGCAGGTAGGGCTTACATGTTAACTTCCACCTAACACTGCAGCAGGCTGAACAAGCAGAGATGACTTCCTAGTGTGCTGACCTTGTGTGTGAGTTTCTTTTTTTTTCTCTATTGAGATTTTTTTCATTTTATGTACCAACCATGAATCCCCCTCTCATCCCTCCTTCTGCTCACCCCCAACCTTCCCCCAACCCACTCTCCATCCCCTCCTCCAAAAAAATATGGCCTCCCATGGGAGTCAGCAAAGCCTGGCACATTCAGTTGAGGAAGGTCCAAGCCCCTCCTCCCTGCATCAAAGCTGTACAAGGTGTCCCACAACAGGTAATGGGCTCCAAAAATAGGAATAGACCCTGATCCCACTGCCAGGGGCCCTTAAACAGACCAAGCTACACAACTGTCTCACTTATGCAGAGGGCCTAGTCCAGAACCATGCAGGCTCCACAGCTGTTGGTCTAAAATTCATGAGTTCCCACTAGTTTGATTGTCTCTGTAGATTTCCCCATCATATCTTGGTGTCCCTTGCTCATATAATCCCTCTTCCCTCTCTTCGACTGGATTCAAAGTGTGAGTTTCAACTGATAGCAGGGACTCTGAGTCTCAGGAACCCACACCAACTGGGTGAGGCTCTGGGATATCTAATTCTCTTCTGCATCTCAAAGTTGTAGTTGCATATTTTGCAAACAAACTTCCTGGCAGAAACAACTATGGTAAGAAATGTTTATTTTGACTTGAAGTTTCAGAGTACATCACTTTGGGAAAGTCATGGCAAGTGGTCTTAGTTGCTATGTATATTCTGTGTGTGTTTAGGGACAAAATACAATCTTTTGTATAGGGCCTGTGGATTATGATCAGCCCCATGAGAACCCTGTAGTCTAGGTTGAAAGGAAAATTGGTTAGAGACCAGATGTGATTTGCCTAATCCTCTTCATGACTTTGGATGCTCATTTGAGCCACCACAGGATGCTGTCCTTAGGCCAGAAACATTTTACCCTGTTCCTCTGAGGCTGATGTAGTGCACTGATCAGGGTCCCACCAAAGGATAATGAACACATTCTTCTTAGAGCAGGAACATTTCTAAAGCATTCCTGGAGGCTGCCACCTGCTTTAGTTACCTGTGGAGACTGAAAGTATTTATTTCCTGGGAGTTGTAGCTTCCTCCATTCTAGTTGTTTTCTGGACAAGGAACTAATATGAACTAAAGGCAGAATTCACATGGAAGCAGATCATGACTGTCTCTCATGAAGGTATCACAGGCATGGAATGCATTGGGACCTTTATACTTCGTTAGGAGATAGCATGTAAAGAGCAGGGATGGGTTAAGATAAGTCTTAGTCATTCTTTCTCCTTCTAAATAATCTTCAAATTTCCAGATCTGCATATTAGAATGCCTTCTTTTCTGGGAATAATAATTTCATAGAAATGCTACCAATTAAAATGTATAAGTTACAAATATAGTTACATCAATATATCTTTATTTTTATTGGGACTGAAATAACTTTAAAAATTAAGGGTGCTCTGTCCCTGCACCTCTTCCACTAGGGAGATAAATCTGCCTGAAAACAAATAGCAACTTTCTTTGATAGAGAGTTTTACAACATCAAAAGGGGCCCCAATCCCTATTGAGGAAGGATCCTGATGTATAAAATAGTTTGTTTACTCTATCAGATTGTCCTTGTGGTGTTTTACAACATCAAAGGTTGCATTGTAAAGACTTTCTAGTCTGCAGCAGGTGTGATGTGACTGCAGCTTTTGTCTTTAAATCCCTGTGCCTTTATTTTAACCTCTAATAAAATTGTCCACAAGCTTAAAAATAACCATTTAAGGAGGAATAGAGAGAATGCAAGAAAAGAGGACAAAGAGAATTAGTTTAGAGAAAAATGGAGAGTAAAGGGGACAAAGAGTTCGAAGGACAGACTGACAGACAGATGAACTGATTCTACTGATATTTAAAATTACTTTTGAAATATGTGTGTTAATTGTGGTCATTGAGTTGTTGATCTTTGGTGTCATTTGGGGTCACTGTATTTTGTGTTTTAATAATTAGGCTCCAATCACAGTCTCTATGCTGCCTCATTTCTGTACCAAGCCCAAAAGAATGTTTCCTGTATTTCCTTATGTTTGGTTTCTTGGTTATAATATTTATGCTGTTTCATCATGAAAAATACAGTCATTGTACATAGCTTTGTTGAGTGTATAACTCTAGTTTCACTATTACAGTTTTTTAGGCCTTTGAATATATCGCTCCAAACTCTTCTGGCTTACAAAGTTTCTATAGATAAACTGGCTCTTTTTCTGATGTGTTTTTTTTTTTTTTTTTATAAGTTACTTGAATTTCTTTTCTTGCAAGTCTCAAATCACTTTCTTGGTTCTGTAACTTAGTGCTTTAATTATGATATGTCATGGATTGTCTTTTCTGGTTCTGTCCAGTTGGTGTTCTGTGTACTTCTCTTATCTGTATGGATGTGCCATTCTTAGTTTGTAGAAGTTTTTCCCTGTGATTTTGCTAAAGACATGGTCTATGCCATTAATTTGAGAATCTTCTCCCTCACTTAGACCTGTAATGTGAAGACTTAGTTTCTCCCTTGTGTCCCATGTTTCCTATGTGTTCCTTCTCCATGTGTGGTTTTTGTTTTTATCTTTCATGTTTTTGTCTTATTTGGACTAGGACTTTTATTTTATCCCCAAGACTTGATTTCTATCTTCTGCTTCATTCATACTGCTTGTAAGTCTTTCCCCGAGAGATTTCTGTGTGTGTTATTGGGGTTTTCAGTTACATCTTCATTATCTGGAGTCCCCTTCATGATTTCTATGTCCTAATTTAACTATGTTCTCAAGTTTCAGATAGTTTTTGTCATTTCTGCCAGACAATACTTCTCTTTTCTTGGACATACCCTAGACATTTTATCTCTTTAATTTTCATTCTTTGTCCTTGATTTCAGTGAACTGTTTACTTGCTTCTTCTTTTTAAAAAATTACCCTATTTTTAATTGAATAGAAAGTTTTCATACAATATACTCTGATCACAGTTCCCCACCTCCACCACAAACACCTGCCAGATCCTTCCTACATCCTCAACCACCCAAATCCACACACTTTGTTTATCTGTCATTAGAAAACAAACAGGCATCTAATAAACAGAATACAATAAACACAAACAAACCAGTATAAGATAAAACAAACAGAAAAAAAAGAGTTAACAAAAAGCACTAGAAACACATACATTCCTAGAGATACACAAAGATCTCTTAAAAACACAATATTATAAATCTCAGTATATAATAAAAGTAACTTTAAGATTTAAATAAGCCCAGAAAAGAATTATGAGACAAAAATCATCCAAAAGTACTAATGAATTCATTTTGAATTTGAAATCTACTATGGTTCATGGGGTCTATCCTTATGTGTAGTTTGTATAACTAGTGATAGTTTGTTAGATAAAACTAACTTTTTCTTTGCATGTAGTTATCAATTGGACATATCTTCTGTGTTAGGGATGAGAGCTTGTGTGGTGGTATTGTGTTCCCCAAAATATTATGTACTATAATATGCTGATCTAGGGTCAGAGAACAGAACAGCCACTAGATATAGAGGCCAGAAAATGGTGATGCACACACCTGTAATCCTATCACTTGGGAGGCAGAGATCCATCCGAATCTCTATGAGTTTAAAGCCACACTGGAAACAGCCAGGCATGGTGACTCACGCCTTTAATCCCAAGAAGTGAGCCTTTAATCCCAGGAAGTAATGGCAGAAAGCAGAAAGGTATATAAGGCATGAAGACCAGGAAGTAGGTTGGTTAAGCTTTTAGGCTTTTGAGCAACAGTACAGCTGAGATTCATTCTGGATGAGGACTCAGAGGCTTCCAGTCTGAGGAAAAAGGATCAGCTGAGGAATTGGTGAGGTGAGGTAGCTGTGGCTGGTTCTGTCTCTCTGATCATTCAGTGTTCACCCCAGTACCTGGCTCTGGGTTTGTTTTTATTAATAAGACTCTTTAAGATTCATGCTACAAGCTTGTGTCCACTTCTCTTCTCAGCACTGGGGCTCCATCTGGCTTAAACATGTGCAGGCCCTTGTGTATGGTGCCACGGTCTCTGGGAGCTCATATGTGCATCACTCCTGCTGTGTCTAGAAGGCCTTGTTTCCATGGTATCTTTTACTGTCTTTTAGCCATTAGGAAAATGAAAATTAAAACAGTCTGAAATTTGACTTTGCCTCAATCAGGTCCAGCAAGATCAATTAAAGAAATGTTAGCACATGGTGGTGACAATGTGGAGAAGGGGGAATGCGTATTTAATGCTAATGGGAGTGTCAACAGAAACAACTACCATAGAAATCATCATGGTGGTTCCTCAGCAAGCTGGAATTAATCTACTTCTAGATGCAAATATACCACTCTTAGGCATATACCCAAAAGTCTCTACATCATAGTACATATATATTTTCTCATCCAGGTTCATTTCTGCTCTATTCATAACAGCTAGCATTCAGAGAAAAAAATATATTAGAACAACTGAGGAATGGATAAAGAAAACACAGTATATTTACACAATGGAATAATATGTATGTCTCTAAGAAAATCAAAGCTAAGAAATGTTCAGAAAAATGGATCAAGCTAGAGAAAAATATTCCTCAGTGAGGTAACCCAGACCACAAAAGACAGATATTATACATGTTCTCTTATATTTGGATATTAACTTATAAGCTTCCAATCTGTGTGCTACAAACTGAATACCCAGAAAAGATAGACCAGGGAGGAGGAAAAAGGCTTCCAAGGAGGAAGAAGTAGAAGATAGATAGTATTGTAGAGAGTAAAAAGGGAACCTAGAATTGCAGGATCGAATGGCAAGGGGGTCGGATACAGGATAAGGGGGGTTTATGAGGAAAGATAACTGACACTAAAGTCCTTTTGAAAAGACTATGACACCTGCTACTGTAGAAGCTTCCTAAAATACATACACATATGAAAGGAATCTAAATGGAGCCACTATATAATGCAGGAGTCAACATCCCAAGTAGACATACTATGCCACCAATGTAAAACCTGATGTGCCAAGAATGGGTTACATTTTACTGTGTCACTAGAGAAAGAGGTCACATGGCATCAATAAACATCACAAAATAGTGCCAAAGCTATTGAAGGCTATCTCACACCTGAAAGGTTCTATTGCTTATGACACTTTCCAATGTCATCAAGCTGTTTTCTAACTATCCTAACCAGAATCTTTACCACTAATGACTTGCGTTCATGATGCTGAAAGGTACTTTGCACACTACCTAAGGAGAAAAATTGAAATACAGGCTTACAACACAGTGGGAGAACCCCAGAGGGCAGAAGTTTGGTACAGACAATTTACATACTTTCACCCTACCTGTTTACACCAAAAGCAGGATACACAAATATGAATACCTCCCAGATGTAAATCCTGGAACCCACAAAGGTGAATGGTGTGGTGCAAGGTATACTGGTGCAATGGTAGCACAATGTTATGGGGATAACCAACTACCTTAATTGGACTTAAGGGTCAGTATGTGAGATGGTAACCACACCTGCCACTGCTGAAGTGTCAAAAGACACGGAACTATGTAGGTCACATTGTTAGTTATTTGCAGCGCTCTTACCCTGCGAGGAAATGTCACGAAACATGACAGAATCCACTAACAAGAGTTTTATTAAGATAAGAAAGACAGACAAGTGCTCAGGCCTGCAGAAGAGACACATGGGTAAAGAAGAAGAAGGAAGCTGGGAATATGGCTCCGGCTTATAAAGGCTGGGTGGCACATGCGTGCACAGGTCTATGTGGCTACTCCACACATTCGAGTATATCACATGGATGTGTTGCATGCTCTTATGCAACCATGCAAAGCCATGGGGACCTTGTCACGTGAGATGCCTTGACCCAGAAATGGCTATTTTGACCTGGAACTGGATAGGCAGAAGTGTCTAGGTCCACTGGACAAGCCCAACCGTGGGAGCGTGTTGTGAATCTATCATCCCTGACTCTTAATTTTAAAAAAAGACAAAAAATTGTGGTTGATTGGGTATGGGGTGACGTTTCTCTCAAAGACTGCTTCCGGCTGAATAGTGGGCATCGGTTGGCTCTTTGGGGAAATGGGGAGTGTAGCTCGTGAAGTCCTGGGATGATGGTGGGGGTGGGGGTCCTGGAATGAAGTTCTGCCATCCCCTTGTTCTGCAGCTGTCCATCCATGCTGTGGCTGAGAACCTTTTGTCTGACAAGATACTGGTGACATAGAAAAAGGTTAGAGAAAAAGGAATCATTATTATTTTATTTTTGGAGTTGGCATTTATCTGAGGTAGATCTGACCTGCCCAGATGGAGACATGTGACATTTATCTGAGGTAGATCTGGCCTTAGTACTCTGCTTAATTTTTATCTGAGACAAGCCTTATTAGAGGTAGTTTGTTTAAAGCATCTGTTTCCTTCATTAGTTTAGCATTTAGGAAATGCAGGTGATCAGTTACTGAGTACTGAACAATGATAGTATTGAACAATGGTATTATGTAAGGCTTTGAAATTGCATTCCCATTAACATACCTTCTCTAGGAATATCACACCTCTTAAACTTATCTCACAATAACACAAAATTTGGAGCAAGTGATCAAATGCCAGAACCTATGGGGAACATTCTCATTCAAATCACCACATCCACCATGCAACTGATCTCCATGCTGGCTTAATTCAGCAACATGAATTCTTTCCTGAAATGAAGACTACGGGAGCCTGGGATGATGACGGTCTGGGTAATCTCTGTCTTTTTTAAAAATAGATTTGAGAGCTGCCTGGTAGGCACTTAAATGGAATTTATGCTTCCCAGATCTCTGATGATATTGATGACTAGGTTAGCTATAACTTTGTCACCTTAGCAGCAACAGACACTCAGAGTCCTCCACAAGGCTGCATCCACCTTATTAATTCATTGCTCAATGCATTAATTAATTAAAGGTACCGAGTCTCTAAAAAGAAAGGAAAAACAGGTTTTCCTTACTCATATACTTCAAAAAATGATAAATAGATTTAAAACATGATAAAAAATGTTTAAGTTATATGAAAAATATTACAAGATTTCTTTCCTTCACCATGCTGCCATTGCATTGAAATTTCCAATATTCAGATTTTGACATCAATAGAATTTTGACAAGTTAATAGAGCAATGACTGCTTACTGTTTGAATCACAAGCCCCAGATTTTAGGTTTCTTTTGGTTACCTTCAAAAATGTAGATTTAAAGATGCTTCTCATCAAGCCAAAGATACCTCTGCTTAATCTATACCTGGCTCTCTGGACAGAAGGAAAATGTACATGCTTTTAACACAAATCAGTAGTCTGCTTCTGCTACTTTACAGATAACTGTTAGTTGCTTTTACTACAATATGAATCTCAATACAAATTATAAATGTTAATATATCTGAAACTTTTAGGTCCTTTTATAAAAATGAATTCATATAAGCTTCAAAGAATCAAGAAAATTATAAAACTTGAATCCACTTCTCAGATCAAAGGAATTCCAAATAAAAACAGGTGAGGTTCTCTACCCCTCTATTTCTGGGGATGGAATTTTTCTCTCTCCTGGTTTTGGGAATTCTCTCCCTTCCTCAACTACTAAGATCATGGGTCTAAAAGTTCCAAGTAAGTTGATAAATTTTAACTTCTATTCCTAGTTTATATCTGTCTCAACAGAATTCCACCTTATTATTTCAGGTCTGATGATGAACCATAAAGAATTCTGAAGCAGAAAAGTTACAGTGTGAATGAGAAAAACATAATACAAGGACACTAATACTGAGATGGATCAGGTTGTCTAATTATATAGTAAAGATTTTCACTAAAATATCACAGAATCCTAATGAAGAAGAAAATTGCAGGAATTTGATTAAGAGAAAAATTAATGAGGGTTCAGAATGCATAACAGTCATTAAATCAATGAAAATTAAACAGATAGAATTTTAGTTAAAGTCAATAGCAATTTTGATGATGAACTAAGGAACCTATGACAGAATAGAAATCATGTGAGATATATTTAATGCAAACCATGAAGGAACTACCCATGTCCAGCAGGGGGCACTGTGTATTTCTGAGAATCTGACAATACTTAAGGCTAACTCCTTATTCACATGTAATCTGGGCAAAGCTGCCTGGACTAGAGGTTACAACAGGTGTTTCCTCAGGTTGCCCTAGGCCCTTTGGGAGGAGAGTTGTCCCTGGATTGCAGAGATGGAATGAGGTGGTGACTACAGCATGACCTGGATGCCTACCTCATTACCCATCTTTCTCCATCTCTGCCAGGTGTCATGGAGACTAAAGAGGCCTGCCATTGGAATGATCCCTCTTCTCTCTTTCTTTCTCTCTTTCTCTCTCTCTTTCTTTCTTTCTTTCTTTCTTTCTTTCTTTCTTTCTTTCTTTCTTTCTTTCTTCTTCCTTCCTTCCTTCCTTCCTTCCCTCTTTCCTTCCTTCCTTCCTTCCTTCCTTCCTTCCTCCCTCCCTTCCTCTCTCTCTCTCTCTCTCTCTCTCTCTCTCTCTCTCTCTCTCTCTCTCTATCTCTCTTTCTTTTTCTTATTAAGAGATTTTCTATTGATTTTACATGTCAACCACTGATTTCCCTGTCCTCCCTCCTCCCACCCCCAAGTTTCCCCGCACTAACCCACTCCTCATTCCCACCTTCTCCAAGGCAAGGTCTCCCCTGGGGAGTTAGCAGAGCCTGGTCCATTCAGTTGAGGCAGGTCCAATCCCCTCCTCCCTGCACCAAGGCTGAGCTAAGTGTCTCAGCATAGGCACAAGGTTCAAAAAGCTGGCTCATGCACTAAGGATAGGTCCCGGTCTCATTGCCTGGGAACCCCTTAAACAGTTCAAGCTAAACAACAATCTCGCTTAACCAGAGGGCCTAGTCTAGTATGACGGGGGCTCATCAGCTATTGGTTCACAATAGCTGTTCATGTGTTACCACTAGTTTGGTTATTTGTCCCTGTGCTTTTTCCAATCATGGTCTTAATATCTTTGCATGGGATGTACTCACTCATAAGTGGATACTAGATGTAAAGCAAAGGATAACCAGACTGCAACTCACAACTCCAGGGAGGCTAGCTAGTAAAGAGAACCCAGTGATGGAGAAATGGATGAGATCTACATGAGCAAAACTGGGGGTGAGGGTGATAACAGAGGCAAGGGTTGGGGGAAAGAGAGCTTAGGGGCGCAGGAGGTCCGAGCTGGATCAGGAACAGAGTGGGAGAACAAGGAAAAAGTTATTATAATAAATTAAGACACCATGGGAATAGGAAGAAACAAAGTACTAGAGAGGTCCCCAGGAATCCACAAAGATGACTCCACTATAGACTACTGGCAATGGTCAAGAGAGTTCCTGAGTTGGGGTACTCTGGTGATTGGATAGCTGAATGCCCTAACTGTCATGATATAACCCTCATCCAGTGTCTGATGGAAGCAGATGCAGAGATCCATGGCCAAGCCCCAGGTGGAGCCCCTCTCATTTCTTAACTCTTTCCTAACAGCTATTTCTTTTTGGCTCGCCTCCCCTAGCTGAGGTGATGCTGGGGAATGACACTCTCTAGCAGTTACTGATCCTCTCTTCCCACACTGGTTCCAGAAGCTGCCTGGCCAAGCCTCTAGGCTCTGATTCACCCAACAACAACAGGCACTCCCAGTCTCCTGTCACTTTTCACCATAAACATGACCTTGTCCTGGCTCTAGGGTTACAAGTCTGAGGATAGTGCTGAAGGCAACTGCATGAACACTGCAGTGGTGTCAGCACAGTGAGACACACATGGAGAAGCAAGACACAAACATGCATTTGTCTGAGCCTGGGTGTAAGCCCTGTCCTGTGGAGTGGGTCCCATGACCAGGGACGGTTGCCATCCTGATGTTGACTCTCCACAGAGAGAAGGTGAAGGGAAGCATCTGCCTTCATTTGAGTCCTACTTAGAGTCATAAAAGTGAAGGTGTTTGTCAACTGTTGTGATTGTGATTTTTAAAAGTACAGAATTCAATTATTATATTTCTCCCTTAGATGTGTTAATTGCAAGACTAGAGTCAAAAGTTTTCCAGAGAGTCGCATTCTCAAGGGTGTTCTATACAAGTACATCAAAGTGAAGCAATTATCCTTTCCTATTTTCTAACTATTGTTTTGAAGACAATACAAATCCATTGTGTAGTTTTTAAAAGTCATGAAGTAATTTCTTCTCTGACATTATGTTAACATATTTTCCCCTAAAGAAGATATGGTAATGTAATAAATCTAAGTATAACTTTAAGTAATCTTATTATAAGATTGTAAGTACTACTGCAGATACCTCAGTCAACTGAGCTCATGCTGAAGCACAGTGAGTCCCCTCTGCCTTCATAAGATGGCTTTGAGAGACAGTGACATAGCGATGGATTCCCATGTGAAGTCTAATGTGTACACATGGCTTTGGGGCTGTTGACCAAAAATCCCCTAAGATTTTTTAGAAACATCAGGGACAGAGAAGAGGAGAAACAGGATGGGATTTTTAGAGTGGTTAGGGTCAGGGTTCTAGGGGAATTCCAACTCTTTATGGTCACAAGCTCAGGATTGATGCTTACTTCAGGTTGGAGACGCTTGGATTGAACTGACTGGAGAGTTGCAGCTGCAAGGAAATGGCCATCTCCTCTGGCAGTTTATGTCATAGCATCTGTGTCACAGGCAGACCCGTTTTCTCTGACAGTTAGACATCCCATTTCTTATCTGCAGGAAACGTGCTCCCTCTGACAGCTATGGTGTATAATCTGTCATATCCTTTAGGTTATGGAAGAAAGTGTCTGGAACTCGTGTTTTATGTGGCACTTAATTGTCTGGGTCTAGGGGCAGCAAGCACATCCTCTGGTGGGTCTCCCAGGGCCTGCTGCTCCCAGTCTGACCCTTCTCTAAGATGGCTGTAATCCTGTCATCCTTTCAATCCTTACTTAAGGACAATTACAGACCCACTGTGTTCTATCCCCCTTTTTCCGATATTTCTGTTTTGTTTTATCATGTTATTTTCTAATTTTTTATTTATACTTCATCAAGGGAGTCTTGCAGTATAATATTTACCATCATAGATGCCAATATTCACATTGTGTCTCTGTGGGTCAATCTGCTGAGGAACCAAGTAGAGAGAGAGAAAAGCCTGACCTCTTGAGCATTCCAAGAAGGGGCTCGTGGAGTAAATTTCTCTGTCCTCAGCTTCAGTGGGGAAAGCCCTGAGTAAAAAGATCCTAATAAATACAGTCTAGCAACAGTGGTTCTCAAACTTTTTAATGTGGAGACACCTTAATATTGTCCCACGTGTTGTAGTGACCTCCAACTATAAAATTATCCATTGCTATTTCAGAACTGTAATTTTCCTACCATTGTGTATTATAATGTAAATATCTGATCTACAGGATATCTGATCTATGACTCCTGTCCTGTGGGGGTCCTGACCCTCAAGTTAGGAAACACTGGTCTACATAGTGTTCCCACTGAGTAAATGTAAACAACACAAAAGAAATGAAGTAAAATCAGCCTCAGAGGAGGTAAATTCTTCTGTCCTTCATCAGAAAGTGTTCAGTGGACACAGCCTTAGGAGAAGTCTCATTGTCACAGATATGACAGACCTGAACCTGCTCAGTGGGGTCTGTAGGTGACACTGAAGAGTCTGGAGACTCTCAGGTGACAACACAAACATCTGTCTCTTTGTGTCTGCTCAGGACTCAACAGGCCCAGCAGTGGGGACACTGTGGTCCCTTGGGCATCCTCAGGCAGGAAGTGACACACAGGCTCTTGATGGCACCGAAACCTAAGAAGGGATTTGGTTGACCAAGAAAAATTTGCATGAAGGTCCCTGTCAGTCCTCTGAGAATTGTTAAAGGATTAGAGAGACCTGCACCATGTCTGTCTCAGCAGAGCTCAGTGGTGTCTGCACCATGGCCTGGACTCCTCTCCTCTTCTTCCTCCTTCATTGTACAGGTCAGGAGTCATCTGCATCCGATCCCACCTCAGGGAAACCATCTGACAGCCAGATATGTTCTCCCCTCTTTTCTCATCTCAGAACATAATGTGTTTCTCTGTTTTCAGGGTCTCTTTCCCAATCCGTGCTGACTCAGTCACCCTCAGCCTCTGCCTCCCTGGGAGCCTCAGTCAAACTCACCTGCACCTTGAGTAGTGAATACAGCACCTACAACATTGGTTGGTACCAGCAACATCCAGACAAAGCTCCTAAGTATGTGATGTATCTTAGGAGTAATGGAAACCACAACAAGGGGGATGGGATCCCTGATCGTTTCTCTGGCTCCAGTTCTGGGGCTCATCGCTACTTAAGCATCTCCAACATCCAGCCTGAAGATGAAGCTGACTACATCTGTGGTGTAGGTGGTACCATTAGTGGACAATTCCAGTGAACACAGTGAACTAGATAAATGAGGAAGCAGGACAGAAACTGTTTTACTCTCATGCTACCAAGACTGTCTTATGATTATGAGAAAGAACATCTGAAGTTGTTAGATATCACACTCATTGCATATTCTCTGCTTATTACTCTAAAGGAGAGACCATAGATAAATTGGCTATTTTTGTGATGGATTTTCCTTTATATGTGACTTGAATTTCTTTTATTGCAGATCTCATATCACTTTCTTGGTTCTGTAACTTAGTGCTTTAGATTATATGCCATGTTTTTTTTTCTTCTGGTTCTGTCCAGTTGGTGTTCTGTGAACTTCTTTTATTTGTATGCATATGTAATTGCTTAATATGTAGAAGTTTTTTCTCTGTAATCTTCTTGAAGAGAAGATCCACGCCATTAATTGGAAATTCTTCTCCATCATATAGGCCTATAATTTGAAAATTCAGTTGTTTTCACTTGTGTCCCACATTTCCTGTGTGTTCTACCCCAACTCAAGTGTGTTGTGCATGTATGTTTTAGAGTGATAGAGACAGACAGACAGACACACAGACACACAGACGGACGGACAGACAGACAGACAGACAGAAAGATAGATAGATAGATAGATAGATAGATAGATAGATAGATAGATAGATAGATAGATAGATAGACAGATAGTTATATGATAGATGAACTTTAATTGGGTGGAAAAAGATAATGGGGAGAAATAGGAGCAGTTCAGAGAAGGGAAAACATGATCAAAATATATTATATAAACAATTTTAAATATTTTATGTCTCTTTGGCTTGGCTTTCTTTTCCTTAATTTATAAGTTTTGTTTTCACAGTGTCCCAGATAATCTGTATGTTTTATGACTGGATTTTTCATGTATATATTTAACATTTCCTTTGGTTGAGCTATTTATGTGTTTGACCTTTTTTCAAGATCAGAAATTCTATCTTCCATATCTTATAATTTATTGGTGAGGATTATCTCTGAGGTTTTTCTTTGATATTTTGAGTTTTTAATTTCCAGTTTTGGTTTACTTCATGTTTTCATTAGTAATTCTATTTCCTTGTTAAGTCTACTTTCCTATCTCAGGTTTTTTTCATCATTTTATTCCACTGTTTGTGTCTTCACGTTCTTCATTAAGACATTTATTCCTATCCTTTTAGGATCTTTGACACAGTCATAATTGATAGCTTGTAGTCTTTGTCTAGTGCTTCAGCTAAATTGGTTTTTCAGGCCCTAACACAACAGACATCCCAGCTTCTGTAGAAAGCATATTGTTCATGTTTATCTTTTTATGTTTGGGTCTAGGATCTGGAATTATGATGACTGAAGTATTTCCTGGTATAGATATTTGATCTCATCTTTGTTACAGGGGTATGCTGTAGTTTCGTTGCTGTTGCCTATTCTGGGTCCTAGCCAAGTGTGGCATCTGTGGAGTTCCTGATTCCCAGCCAAGTGTGTTGACTCAACATTCCCTGCTGGTGAGCTGTTCTTCAGGTCAGCAGAAAATCACAAGAACTGAGATGGTCTAGAAGAATAGGCTGAAACCGACAACTGGCTAGAACTTGGGGGACAGTGGATCCACACCAGGAAGCCCAGTCTCACTGTGATGCTGGTGGCCTGAAGTGAGGGTCTCAACAGGCAGGCTGCAGTAGCACCAAGGTAAGTTTGGAAATAGAAAGGAGGGTAAAGATGTTCTCCCTGAATTCCAGACTAGTATGGCAGCTGTGATCCCTGGTAGACAAAGGTTTGGTGGGCCAGTGAAGTCACAGAGGATTAAAGATGGGCTAGAAGAATGAAAGAGGTTGCCAGAAATAGCTAAGGGAACTCTGGTTCCAAACCATGGACATTATGCCCCAGGGGAAACTCTAACATTCTTGGAAACAGTTAATCAGATCTCTCAGAAGGACTCAGAAGTCCAAGGTTTAGATGAGAAACCCTGAAGTCATTTAAGAAGCCCCTCCTGGCCACACCTGACTTACATTCCCAAACTTCCCACAAGGCTACAGAGTATTTGTAACCCAGTTGGTACTGACACTTCCTCCTTTTACAGGAATTTGTAGGTGAGTGCACAAAATGCACATTTAAATACCAATTTAATAATGATGACCAGTTTTCAGTCATTCATTCATTTATTCTTTTGTGTTAAAGGATCTACATTTTTACAGTACTAGATAAGTGATTTTGAATGAAGACCCTGAACAGAACAATCAAATCTAATTGATTTGTTCATAGTTCTTCCTGCAAAAATTGGAATCTCACATTTATTTTATGGTCATGTTATGGGCTGCCTATTGAAGGTCCATTGTGGACCTGTAGTCTTGCTGAATGCCAACACATTCAGGACATGAGATACAGACATCTGATATTTAACAAAATGCTATGACAGAGTAGTGAGAATTATAGGGCCATCTTTCCTTCTGAGGGACCATTGGATATTGGAAATGGGGATGTAATAAGCAACCTGTCCCCTATTGTCCCCTGGATTGGGTCTTTTTGGCTTCTGTGGAACCCACTTAAAAACTGTTAAATAATTCCAGGGTCCTGTATTCTAGGGTAGATGGCAGAAAGCAGGGAGCACTACCCAACTATGGACACAAACTTGGATGTCTACAGTATTATCTGGACATTCACCATTAAGCATTACTTTCTCTCATTTACAGATCTGTCAAGGCTTTTCCACCTTGTTCTGCCAGAACATGACTCATGCTTGGAACTGACTTTAAGATTATTATAGGTGATATTGTTTTGATAGGACCTTGACAATGATCCCTCATATCCTGAGCTTTCTGGCCTGGCATCCATTGAAATGGTTTCCACCACAGAGGTACCCATACAAAACATACTCTGCTGCCCAGAGTAAGGATGCACAGAGAACCAGCAGGATCAAGGCAAACCTTTTACACAGCAGCCTTGTTTTACTCCACAGGTGATCCATTTTCTACCTGGGACCATATCCAAGGTCACCATTATCGGAATGCTGAAATAGTGATGGCTAGGCCATGATGTGAATGGTGGTGAGTTGTATGAGTCATAAAATCTTGTCAAGCAGTCACCTTATTGCATGGGGTAGGGACAGTCCTGCTTCCTAAACTTCTAAGTCACCAGTGTAGTATTGATGCTGCTAACACTTTTATAGATTTCTCTATTGTTTGCAAATGAACTAATTTTATTGATCATTTCCAGTGTTTCAAAAAAAAAAGAAATTGTTAGAGAAAAGTGATAATCATGGTGTGGTTTTTCATGCCTGGCATCCCAACATTTAGAAAGCTCATGGAGAAGAATTAAATGTTCAAGGTAACTGGAATGTAAATGCAATTCTCTTTATCAAAAAACTTGGAATAAAATAAAAAACAAAAATACATGATCAAAATTAAATAGACTCTATAAGATATATGCCAAAGTATACACACACACACACACACACACACACACACACACATATATATATATATATATATATATATATATATATGTATACATACATATACACATATATATATATGCTTGTAACAATAAAAAGTAGATATCATGATATTGGGATATGGGACTTGGGAGGAAGTAACAGGGAGAGGAAGGGGAATGAAGTAAATGCAGAGCTTATTTATGAAGTTCTCAAGCATTATTAAAATAATATATAATTTACTATACTATTTTACTATTCCTAAAATTTTCTGGGTGAGTTACCTCCCCAGCTTTCTGCCTATATCCTGGAGTAACACTGTCATGTGTCCCTTAGAATGTGATATACATATGCTTATACATATGCATACACACACACACACACACACACAAGGATACATGAAAGAGACAGAGACAGACAGACAGACAGACAGAGAGAAAAAGAGAGATACCCAGAGATACACACATACAGAGAGAGAGAGAGAGAGAGAGAGAGAGAGAGAGAGAGAGAGAGAGAGAGAGAGAGAGAGAGAGAGAGGTGAATTTCAAACCTGGAGTTTAGGAACACATACTGTCCTGCTTCCCCACACACTTCTGTGTTCTGGCCCCAGAATGTTGGAGTGAGTCTCCAAAGGCTGGACTCCCTGCACCTCTTCAGGTTAAAAGGGTCTGGTGTCAGACAAAGAAGGAAGTTACTGTTCTTAACTCTTCCACCAGCAGGGGTAGCAGGGTAGCACTCAGGAGCAGGCCATGGGGCGACTAGGGAGGACAGCAGAAGTTGGAAAGTGATGCTAGGACAGGGATTTGGCCAGTGTTATTGTCAAGGGACAGTTTGTGGACTACAGTGATTACTTTCAGAGTGTCACACAACAGTATCACTCCAGGAAACAGACAGAACCCACCGCAGTGTGATGGACTCTGCCAGGAAATACTCTGGCATATTGCAGTACCAGGTGTGAACCTGAGGAGCTCCATCATGGCTGGCAGTCATTGGTGAGAGCACTCTAGTCCAGCTCATATTGAGAAAACTGACCCCCAAGGACCTGTGTCTTTCTCTCAGGATTAGGGTCTCCTGCCTATGGTTCACAGTGGCCAGGGTTATCTAGCCATCATCTGTCACTTACCTTTCTCTCTTTGGGACTCCAAGAGCAGCCTGCTCTTGGGTTCTAGCTTTCCCTCCCATCTATAGGCAGATTTGCCATTGAACTAAAACACATGGACTCTAGTTCAGTCTGATGTGGGGACCGTGGGCATTAGGGGACTGTCCCTGGATGAAGAATCCACAGCTTTCTTTGCAAATAGTTTGAATGATCTGAACACTTACCTGACTCAGAGCACACCTGTAACCCTGGCTGCATTGGCTCAGTGTCAGCATGCTTCCTGATGAGAACCCTGACTGACCACCTTCCAGAGCTCAGCTCTGCAAACTTGATCCTGTGTCTTTCACACACATAAGAACTGGATTGTGCTTCTCAGGAAGGTGTTATTTATTACACATTAACAAGCCACTTGTGCAAAGCTCCCTGTGCAAACTTTAGAAGGAATTCCAGATATTGGATGCTAGTCTCTTCCAAGAAGAGGTAGAAGCAACAGTGGGAGCAGACTCCATAGGAGAGATGATAGGGGACTTCTGATGACCTCAGAAAACAAATGCTTGTATAAACAGCTGGTACCCCATAGGAATGTATTTATCTCCAATTGTAATAACACAGGACTACATATTATTGGAATGAAAAGGATCGATCTCAAGTATAGCTTGGTGGCCCAGAGAGAGTAAGGATAATGAAGGTGGCAGGCCACACCACATCTTCTGCTGAGTCAGATGTCATGACCAAGTACACACCACAGACAGGATATTGGAAGCTGCACAGCCTTGCTAAGTAAGGATCATCAGATTTAGAAGACTATCTTGGAAAAATTCTGGCAGGGTTACTGTGATCAGAGAACACAGAAGATTAGGGTGATTTTCTGAGCCAACGGACTCCAGAATGAGTTGGGGCTCCACTACTCCTCATCAGTTTCTACATCAAAGCTTCTGAGGAATCCCAAAAGGAAAGTCAATTTACACAGCCTTCAAATATACACTGCCTCAAAATACTAAAAGGGAATGAAAGGCCTGAGGAGTCCCATTTTTCTGTAATTTCCAAGACCCAGAATTCTGTGGAATCTCTACCACGATCTGGTTCTTCCTCCTGTTCCCCTTCCTGTCTTTCTGCACAGGTGACCTATCCAGATTTGGTCCCAACTTTCAGCCTGCACAGTACACTAATGGCCAGCCCTGAGCCATGTGTCCTTATCTGGTTGAGTGACTTGTTGGCTCTAGAAAGGCCTTTACTTCTATAACTTCAATAACCTCAGTATCCTTCTCTTTTCTTTCAGCCTCCTATATACTGACTCAATCTCCCTCAGTATCAGTGTCCTTAGGTCAAAAGGCCACAGATAATTATATTCACTAGTACCAGCAGAAGCTGTGCTAGGCCCCTATGCTGGTAATATAGCAAGACAATACATATCCCTCTGGCATCCCAGCCAATTCTCTGGCTCCAATTCAGGAAACAGGGCTACCCTGACCATCAGTAAAGCCCAGGCCAGAGATGAAGCTATTATTCTCAGTGTTGGGATAACACTAATAATGCTCAAAATAACACATACAGATGAGGAAGTAAGACATTACTGTGACAGTGGCAACTTGTTTCCTAGATTTATCGGGGACTATGGGGGTCCAGCCCCCTCGATAGTCTCCTCCCAGGGTCCGGGAAGAATCTACAACCAGCTGATAAATTAATCTTTGATGAAAAGAAATGAATCTATGTTCAAGAAACTCCTTAGTTCATACACTATATTATTATGTGATAGTTCTCTCTCTGCACAGCTTCTAGTCTGCTCTCATGTCTAGCTCCTTTCTTGCCTGATTTCTCTCTATATTTATCTACTGTCCCCTCTAGGTTCTATCTTAATTCCTTCATCTAGTTCTGTCCCTTCTAGGTTCTCATCTATCTAGTTCTTTCCCCTATCAGCTCCTCTCCCATCTCCTTCTCTCTCATCTGGCTCTTTCTCATCTTGTTCTTCCCCCTCTGGCTCTCCTCATCTTCCATCTCATTCCTCTAGTACTGTCTTCTAGCCCTTCAATCTAGTTCTTCCCCATCTCAGTTTGTTCCTCTCAAGTTCTTACCCATCTTGTTCTTCCATTCTCTTTTCTCTTCTCCCCTGTGCCCTGGAAGTCCCAGTATATAAAGGGAGGGTCCGAGCTAAATTGTGTAAACCTATTACTTAATGTCCACCTCTCCTAGGTGGTGTCTCCTTGTTGCATTTACCTTAAGTCAGGAGACTTGCATGTGGCTCTGAAGTTGGAGCCCACCTGGGTCCAACTGTCTCCCTGTGGAATTTAAGTCAAGAGACTTGCAGGTGTGCTATTATCATTGTTAGTCCTTGGAAGTTGAGCGCCCACCTGGGTGGTGTTTTCTGTAGTCCTTGAAAGTGGCTAAGGGAGATAATCTGATTCCAGAGAAAGCCTTTCCTGAGGGTGTTCTACAAATACCTGGAATGTGTATGTCCAGAGAGTGATTAGTCCACACTGTTAGTCTTTCTTAGGGAAAAGTCAATTGGGAAAACTATGAAGGCACACTATGATTTTCATAACAGAATACAGTTGATATATAACAAGTCAAGTAACACAAAAAAAAACTTGGAATTTGGCTTCCTCTGGAGGAATTCCCTGATCCCTCCAGGTAGTGACTTTGCCATAACCAGCTGAGTTCTTATGGTATATCCCTGTGGCCTGCAGCATAGATTAACTTGCAGAGTTGCTTCTCTGACCTTTGCCAAGAAGTTGTTTTCTGATGCAAAACAACCAAGCCTACATGATTAAGTGTTGTAAAATATATGTGGGGACCTTCAGATTACATCAGATAACATACTTTATTTTGCATTTTTACAGGTTTTTGGGATATGTTCACTGTGCAAACTAGGGCATTTTGTTATTTATTGAATTTTTCTTCAGTTTTTGACATGTTTCTACTTTGATTATATTCACACTCACCATTTCTCTCTCTTGTTCAATTCTCCCTTGAAAACTTTGTCAGGGTTCTTGTGAATTATTAAAACTCTTCTTGCTGCCTAGCAAATGTAAAGTTAGAGCTGAGAAGACAAGTCAAGAAGGAAGAATCATGTCCCTGTCCTACATGCCCTGTCATGACCTATTCTTTCAAGAACCTACATATGAGAAATCATGTCATACATTCTGTACTGACACAAAGAGTATACATAGCTGTAGGTTTTTTCCTTTTATTTTATTTTACAATACCATTCAGTTCTACATATCAGCCACAGATTACCTTTTTCTCCCCCTCCTCCCCTCCTCCCCTTCCCACCAGCCCACCCCTCATTCCCACCTCCTCCAGGGCAAAGCCTCCCCCAAGGACTGAGATAGACCTGGTAGACTCAGTCCAGGCAGGTCCAGTCCCCTCCTCCCACATAGCTGTAGGTTTTATCTTGAAGGAAAGTAATATGTTTGTGTCGGGACTTTCAAGAACTTGAACCAGGAAGTCAAGGACTGTTGCATCTTCCAATCAAAGGATAGAATTGTAGATAGAGGCCTTGGACAACAAAGACACTGCCCAGCACATTTCCTCATTGTCCACAGCCCATGGATCCTATTTTCTGTCTTTCTAATGTTCTATACACACACACACACACACACACACACACACACACACACACACACACACACAAGAATAAACTTGCTTGTTCCTTTAATTCTGTCTCCAAAATGTTGCCGTTAAATTGTTATTCCCTGGATTTGGATTTCAGAACACTATCTTTCCCATATGCTTTGCTCTGCTCCCATGAAAGTAAGAGAACAAGTCATGATCAGGTCTGGTCCTGCTTATCCAGCTCTTAGGTATCAGCCTACCCTTTACTACTAGGACCCATCAGGATGTATACAAAGTTTATAGAAACACCATATTCAAGAACAAAGTTAGACATTATGAATGGGAATATACTCAATGCACATAATGTGCTTTTCTGGACATGTCCTTATGTAATACAACACTAAGTACAATGAAAAAAGCAATAAAAGTTTAATGAAATGGAAAATTAGTGTCATTCTTTATTTTCAAAAATGGAGAAATTATTAAACATTGAAATGGACATAATTGATATTACAAAAATGAGAAACACAGTGTTTAAGATCATGAACAAAACTAAACTGAGTGATTGGCCAAAGATTAGACATTGTAAAATTAATGATCAATGGCACTGAGACACAACAGCAGAAACTATTAAAGATAAAACATGCACATATGTCGTGGATATAGCTTAGTGGTGGAATACCAGCCTTCTGGAATATGTTAGGTGTAGACAAATTTCTACACAGTCTTATTAAATAAAAAACACAAAGCCAAATATAGGGGTGAAAGCCTCAGAGGTCAGGAAAATAGTGAGAACCACCAACCTTACCCCTCAAGCTCTGAAAGTCTCCAAAAAGAGAGCTACTTCCTATCTACCTGTGCCTTTATTGCCTTGCTGTTCTGCCCTCTCATTGGCTCTTAGCCCAGCTATCTCACTTCCTTGTCACTGTCTGTCTGTACAGACCTCCAGATCTCTATGGTTGGTACTGGTATTAAAGGCTAGTGTTACCATGTTTGGCTCTGTTCCCAGTGTGACCTTGAATACACAAAGAACCTGCCTGCCAAGTGATTAGATTAAGGAAGTGTGCTACTCCTGTCTGACTTGTGTTAATGGCTTGCTATCTTCCCTGATCTCCAGGCAAACTTTATATATTAACATACAAATAAAATATCATCATATTTCCCTTTTTTCTAATAAAAATAAAAAAATAATAAAAAGTTAAAGCTAATATAAGAAAAACTATATACAATAAGTACAATAATTATATACAATATGTAAAATCAATAAATACATCAACAATGTCTAGTCCATTTGCATTTGACAAATTCAGAGAAAATATTCCATTTTCTATTCTATTTTGGTGAGTTCAAAATGTACCTGATTCACTTTCTATCCTAACTTATATTATTCACAGAGAACTATCTTTTTTTTTCTTTTATTTTATTTTACAATACCATTCAGTTCTACATATCAGCCATGGATTACCTTATTCTCCCCCATCCTGCCCCCCTCCCCTTCTCACCAGCCTACCCCCCATTCCCACCTCCTCCAGGACAAAGCCTCTCCTGAGGACTGAGATCAACCTGGTAGACTCAGTCCAGGCAGGTCCAGGCCCCTCCTCCCAGAATGAGCCAAGTATCCCTGCATAAGCTCCAGGTTTCAAACAGCCAACTCATGCACTGAGCACAGGACCCAGTACCCCTGCCTAGATGCCTCCCAAACATTTCAAGCCAATCAACTGTCTTACCTATTCAGAGGACCTGATCCAGTTGGGGGCCACTCAGCCATTGGTTCATAGTTCATGTGTTTCCATTTGTTTGGCTATTTGTCCTTGTGCTTTATCCAACCTTGGTTTCAACAATTCTAGCTCATACAAACACTCCTCTTTCTTGCTAATTAGACTCCCAGAGCTCCACCCGGGGCCTAGCCATGGATCTCTGCATCCAGATCCCTCAGTCATTGGATGGGGTTTCTAGCACGACTATTAGGGTGTTTGGCCATCCCATCACCAGAGTAGGTCAGTTCTGGCTGTCTCTCGAACATTGCCAGCAGTCTATTGTAGGGTTATCTTTGTGGATTTCTGTGTGCCAATCTAGCACTCTGTTTCTTCCTTTTTACATGTGGTCTTTATTTACTATGGTCTCCTATTCCTTGTTCTCCCTCTCTGTTCTTGATCCAGCTGGGATCTCCCGCTCCAACAGGTTCTCTTTCCCTCGACCCTCACTCTTCATTACTCCCACTCATGTCCAGGCTGTTCATGTAGATCTCAGCCATTTCTCTGTCATTGGGCAATCCCCGTGTCTTTTTGGGGGTCCTGTTTTCCAGGTAGCCTCCCTGGTGATGTGAGTAGCAGTCCAGTCATCCTTGTTCCACCTCTAGTACCTCCTATGAGTGAGTACATACCATATTTGTCTTTCAGAGTCTGGGTTACCTCACTCATGATGATTTTTTTCTAGATCCATCTATTTGCCTGCAAACCTCATGATGTCATTGTTTTTCTCTGCTGAGTAGTATTCCATTGTGTATATATGCCACAATTTATTTATCCATTCTTCAGTTGAAGGGCATCTAGGTTGTTTCCAGGTTTGGGCTATTACAAACAATGCTGATATGAACATAGCTGAGCCAGTGCTCTTGTGGTATGATTGAGCATTCCTTGGGTATATGCCCAAGAGTGGTATAGCTGGATCTTGGGGGATATTGATTCCCAATTTTCTAAGAAAGTGCCATATTGATTTCTAAAGTGGTTGTTCAAGCTTGCATTCCCACCAGCAGTGGAGGAGAGTTCCCCTAGTTCTACATCCTCTCCAGCATAAGGTGTCTTCAGTGTTTTTGATCTTAGCCATTCTGACAGGTGTAAGGTGGTATTTCAGAGTTGTTTTGATTTGCAATTTCCTGATGATTAGGGATGCTACCAAAAGAAAGGCGTATAATAGTTATTGACTTAAAAACTGTTTCTTTACTATACCCTTACAAGAAAATGATAGAGAAAAATTTACCCTCACAGTACCTAATTATAACAATTCCCAGCCAGTCAAGAGATATCAATAGAAGTTCCTCCCATGAAGAATGTTTATCAGCCTTACCCTGTGCCAATATTTTGTGCAAACACCATTGGAGGTAATTCATGTGAAGTTTCCACAATCCATAATTTATCATTATATGGATGATATCTTATTAGCTGATCCAAAGTTATGTACCTTAGAAAGTATATTTGAAGAAGTAAACAAAGTTTTGCCTCACTGGGGACTACAAATTGCTCCTGAAACAAAATACAAAGAGGAGATTCTATTAATTACTTAGATTATAAAATATAGCTACAAAAAATCAGATCCAAAAAGGTACAACTAAGGAGAGATCGATTGCAGACTCTTAATGATCTTCAGAAATTGTTAGGAAGCATTTCCGACTTACTGGGTGTCATGGGAATACCCCAAGATAAACTACAAAATTTGGCTAATACTCTAAAAGGGGACATAAAAATAAATAGTCCAAGAGAATTATCAGCTGAAGCTGAGAAGGGATTGGCTCTAGTAGAAAAGACAATTCGAGAAGCACATGTAGATCATGTGAATCCAGACCTTAACTGCATTCTGGTCATACTCCCCTCCAGACACTCCACCACAGGGATTTTGATGCAGATGGAAGGTATTATATTGGAATTTATATTTCTACCATGTAAGCCAATAAGGAGTTAAAGACTTATATAGAAAAGATCTCTGATTTCATTCAAAAAGGAAAATTAAGACTTCACCAGTTGACAGGAATGGACCCAGCAGAAATTGTAGTACCTTTAACTGATGAGGAAATTTCCTCACTATGGAAAAATAATGAATACTGGCAGAGAGCCTGCAGTAAATTTTTGAGAGAGATTAACAACCATTATCCCAAAAGTAAGAGAATAGAATTCATAAAGATAACTGAATGGGTCCTTCCTCACATTGTACAACAAAAACCAATGTCTGAAGTCCTCACATTCTATACTGATGCAAATAAATTAGGAAAAGCAGGATATACATCAGGAGACTTAAGTAAAGTGGTACAAAGTCCATACAGCTCTGTAGAAAAGGCAGAACAGTATGCCATTCTTATGGTACTGATAGTTCACAGAACCCCTCAATATAGTCACTGACTCTCAATATGCAGAGAGAGAGAGAGAGAGAGAGAGAGAGAGAGAGAGAGTTGTTTTACATATTGAAACTGCTGAAGTTATTCCTAATAATTCAGAATTAACTTCATTATTCATAGAATTGCAGGAAATCATCAGAAATAGGAAACATCCTATATAGATATAACACATATCAGATCCCATACGGGTCTGCCAAGAGCTCTACCACCAGGTTAAGATTGATCAATTACTAATAGGTAATGGCTAGGAGCCTCAGAAAGAAACACCATGTAAATAGCAAAGGTTTGAAGAAGAATTTCTCCATCACTTGGCAACAAGCCAAGAATTTTTTTTAAAAAAAAATGTCCTATTTGTTCCTTTTAGAACAAAACTCTATTACCTGCAGGGAGCAATCCAAAAGGAATACAAAAAATGAAATTTTGCAGATAGATGTGTTTCATTTTGCAGAATTTGGAAAATCAAAGTATGTACACTACACCATTGACACCTATTCAGGATTTCAGTGGGCAACTCCTACAAGTTCTGAAAAGGATGATTCTGTGATTACACACCTAATAGAAGTTATTGACATCATTGGAATACCTGTACAAATTAAGACAGACAATGCCCTAGCATATGTCTCCAATAAAATGAGACAGTTCTTTGCTTATTACAATATAAAGCATGTTACAGGTATACCACACAATCCCACAGGCCACGCAGTCATAGAAAGATCCGATTGTACTTTAAAGGATATGCTAAATAAATAGCAACAGGTAACAATGACTCCTAGAAATAGATTGAATAATGCTTTATTAACCTTGAATTTTCTCAATGCTGATGGGAAAGGAACAACAGCTGTGGAGGGACATTGGATGACAGACAAAACTTCTGAGCTAAATCAACTGGTTTATTTCAAAGATGTGTTGACTTCAGAATGGAAACCAGGATACATCCTATGATGAGGAAAGGGTTTTGCTTTTGTTTCTGAAGGAGAAAAAAAGCTATGGATACCAACAAAATTAATAAAAATTTAATTCGAACAGGAGAAACCTCTTGAGGAGAAGAAAAACTTCATGTATCCAATGTGATATCTCTACAAGTTATATGAGAAATTTAACAAAGGTTGGGGTAGGGCTCTGTTTTTGTCCTTAGAGGAGAATAGAAATACCCATCTTCCAGAAATCATAAGGCCTTGGATATCCAGATGTCTATAACAAAAAGAAAGAATGTATTTGTACTAGTCTACACAGGGTAATATCTCACTGCTTAACATCTATTTCTCTTTATTTAGAAAAGTGGTGGTTATGATTTAATTATATACCAAGCTGGCTTTGGAGTTGGAATTGGCTCACTCCTTCTCTAAACCCAAGCATATTGCTAAAAGAAAAGGTTGAACGATTCTGTCTCATATCAGAAGAGCCATCTGGTGTGGGACAGAAGAAAACCAGTAAAAATGGACTGTTGTCTTCAAGATTCTAATTCTCTCCATGCTTACTCTTGATTTCTCAGAATCGTTTCTTACATGTCATGCCATCTTTAAATCAAATATTTCCATTTTGATATTAATAATGTTCAAGTTTTTCAGAGTAAAAAATAAGTTTTTCCAATAGCCTCTGAAGTCTCCAGAAGGAAGATGGGGCCCCACAACAACAACTCTACCCAGTCCAGAATGATGCCATGGTTTTCACAAACATTACTCAATGATGAACCTTGGACTGAAAACTCTGCAAGATAATTCCATTATAAGATGGTTCATCATACTACACATCTAGCCAGAATCTCAGACGACTTTACCCATCACTCTGAGACTGGCTGCAGAATCTACTGTTAGTCCAACTGAGACTTAACTATCTGAGCTTTCTTAGAGAACCCCACAGAGATATCATCACCCCCTGAACAGCAGGAAACAATTCTAAGGAAACAATGTCTCTTTTTCCCAAACCTTTCATATTTCTGAAGGTTATGGATAATGGTTATAGGATTGGAGGCAGAAGAAAAATATTAAGGTAGATTATTGTATGTATTAGTAAACTAATTTAGTAAAATATCAGCCTTAGATAAATTGCACTGTTGTGGATTCTTGTATATTGATAAAAATGAAAACTATTTTCATATTCTTATTCCAGAAAATTTGTATATTGATACAAATACAGAACCATATTTGTTGTAATGTACATACATTTCTACTTATTTGAAATGTTTGTATATTGATACAAATGCAAAATTACATTTGTCATACTGTATGTATGTTCTACCTCTGATTAGGATATTTGGTATATTGGTAAATGTTTAAGATTATTGTCATATTGCACATTGCACTATACATTCCTACCTCTGCTTTAGCTACTTTGTTTATTTTCATAATTTTGTGGTCATTGTCCTTTTACTGTACATTTGCTTACAGAATGTTTATCCTGTTTACATGAAGCCTTAGTCCTTAGGTTATCTAGGTAGTAGATAAGACTTACAGATGTATAGTTACCTATGCTTGTCATCTCTATAGTTATGTTAGCTAGGTTCTATGTCAGATGGATAGGTAACCTTCAAACACTTCATAACTTGGAGAATATGGCATTTCAATGTTTTGGTAACTTGGAATTCTGTTGATGTGAGACACTATTGCTCCTGGCAGCACTGATCTGATCCCCAGAGAATGTTGGGCTTCTGAGATATTTTCATTTGGAAGTTTGTGTTCACCTTGGCACAAAATGGCCTACTAGGCAAAGAACTACCCTTGCCTTGACTGCTGACAGTAAAATGGTCTGACAATATTCTAGGCCTGCAGCCAATTTGAAAGCACCAGTGATGCTGTGAAACTTTAGGTGACTGTCCAGGCTGCCAGCTGTCTCTTTCTACTATCACAAGACTCCCAGAGTTGCTTGCATCCTTCTCCCATTTCTCAGGTATTATTATATTTCTTCTCAGGTCTTTTATTGGGTCGAGGACTAACAGTTATAGTTACAATCTTCTTGTCTCTTAGCTAGAACATATCAAGTATTAGATTCAGGTTCTTTAGGATAGTACACCTTTTGGAATGATCTCTGTAACATACCATTTACCTATGCTCCAGACTTCTCTCTCTCTCTGTCACTCTCTCTCTCTCACTCACTCTCTCTCCCTCTGGATTCACACCTCGGACACTAGGTGGCTGTTTTGAAATTCCCTCAGATTTCTACTGTTCTACACAGACTTGGTAAGTCACTTAACCTACCAGATATTTTAAAGGAAACTATTTAAAAGAGAAATTTTTTCCACATTAAAAAAATGGGTTTTATGTGTACATTGGAAGAAAATTGGGCTTGGTTTGAAATTTTAGGCAGTCTGAAAATGGAACAACTATACAAGATTGTTGTATATTCGATTGTTGATCGAATTATGCAGTTTATTACTATGCTTATCCTCATTTTACTATTTAAAAGGATAGTCAATTGAAGTGCCAGGATAACAGTTTTAGAAAAACTTGTAAAACCTGTAAAAATGAATCATAGAGAAATTCAAATTCAGACAGGAGAAATTAATAATGAAGTTGTTTCAAGATTGGATCATAAGGTTACAGAAAGAAAGCCTGTTTTCACGCAGTCACCCTTAGTTTATCTGGTATCTGTACAGCAGTTGTCTAATCAAATGACTACACAAAACATTTGGACTCCAATTGAAATGTTAGATTTATGAAGATTTAAGGAGGCAATAGTATCTTATGGCATGCATTCCCCATATGTAAAGCAAATGTTAAACACCTGATCAACTTATAATAGGATTGTACCACAGGACTGGCTAGAGCTGGCACATGCTGTTCTGGAACACAGACAATAGGAATCATGATGCTGAAAGGTACTTTGCACACTACCTAAGGAGAAAGACAATCACCAATACCTCCCAGATGTAAATCCTGGAACCCACAAAGGTGAATAGTGTGCAAGGTATACTGGTGCAATTGTGGCACAATGTTATGGGGATAACCAACTCCTTGGATTGGACTTAAGGGTCATTTTGTGAGATGGAAACCATAACTGACACTGCTAAAGTAGCAAAAGCCATGGGACTATGTAGGTCACATGACTCATAGAAACTTTAGTATTATTATTCTGCTAAAAGAACATTGCAATGGAATGACTCCTAATGACATATGTAATTCCTGTTAATCAAACCTCATCAGAGAAACTTCTTCCTGCAGTATATGGGAGTCAGCACAGAGACTCGCAGTGTGTAATACACAGACAGAGAGTAGTTGAATCCCTCAGCCTAAATGAGATGCTCTCACCCGACCCTTCCACTCATGTCTCAGCGATCTATGTGGAAGAAGACACAGAAATATTGCAAGAGACTGAAGTGGTAAATGACTCCTAGGAAATGGTGTCTTCCAGATGCAACCAAACTGATGCACATTTGAAGTCATAGGAACTGTGACAGCTCATACAAGGTATGTGTGGGTTGAAGGTATTCAGGGTGTCAGCACTGAGGGGTTGAAATGGACAAAAGGTTCCATTCCTAACTAAGAAGTTATTAGATAATGATACTTTGTGGTAGTATATTTTTGTCAACAGGTGTCACTGGATATAGAGACCATACTCCAGGGCATGCCACTGTCCAGGAATGTTTTGCAAACACAAAATGAAGTCCCTGGGTTTCTTTTGTTTCTTTCTTTACTGACTTTCTGGTTTCAGTTGGCAGTTTTTTTATTACTGATGTTTTATTTTTGTATTTGTGGGTTTTCATGAGAAGTGGAGATAGACAGATAGATAGGTAGATATATAGATACAGTTGGTCAAAAAAACTTTATTTGGGGAAGAATAGGAGCAGTGAAAGGAGAAAGAAACATAATCAAAATAATATTCTGTGAAAAAACTTTTAAGTATTTTTTGTTCTTTTTAGCTGGCTTTCTTTTCCTATATCAATAGGTTTGTGCCCCATATGTCCTGGATGTGTATGACACTATTGTTTTTGTATATATTTCACATTTTCTTTGGTTGGGCTGTTTATTTCTTTTACCATTTTTAAGACCTGCAATTAAATATCTCATGTCTTTTTCATCTATTGGTAAGGCTTACCTCTGATGTTTTCATTAAGCATCCAGAGTTTCTAACTACCTGTTTCATTTCAGTTTGGGTTTTCAGTAGTAATTATATTTCTTTTTTAAAGTCCACCTTAATGTCTGCAGTTGTTTTAATTATTTTATTCAACTGTGTGTTTTCATAGTCTTCATTAAAGCATTTATTCATGTCAACTTTTGGGTCTTTGGACATAGTCACAACTGATAGTTTCAAGTCCTTGTCTTTGTTTCAGCTAAATTGTTCTTTTAGGCCCAGACACAATAGTAATTCTGCGTCTGTAGGAAGCATATTGTCTTGGTTGTTCATGTTTGTGTTTTCATGCTTGGATCTGACATCTGAAGTTATAATGACTGAAGTGTTTCTTGGTGTAGATATCTGGTCTCATCTTTTGGTGGGGTGTTCTGTTCTTTGTTTGCTATTGTTCAGTCTCAGTCCTAAGTAAATGTGGCAGCTGTGGGGTCCCTGTTTCCCAGCAAGTTTTTTGACTTGGGGTTCCCTGTTAGTGTGTTGTTCTTCGAGTCAGGGGAAAGTCACAAAGAAATGGAGACAGGCTAGAAGAACATTCTGAAATGGGAGTCTGGATATAAGTAGGGGTTCCCTTTGTCTACTCCAAAAATCTGAGTCTCAATTTGATGCCTGGGAGGAGGGCCTTAGCAAGCAGGTTGCAGTAGAATTCAGGTAAGTCTAGAGAAAATAGAATGGAGATTGGAAGGAGGTAAAGATGTCCTCACTGAGTTCCAGCCTAGTAGAGCATCTGTGGTCCCCGATGAACAAAGGTTCTGTGGACCAGTGAAGTCACAGAGGATTAGAGATGTGCTAGAAGACTGAAGGAGGCTGCCAGGTGCCCTGGCCAGCGGGGTCCTCAACAGGGACCTAAAGGAGGGCCGGCAAATGAGAGGGACAAGATACACAAAAAATGAGAGCAAGACAGGATGTCTGATCAAGCTCCAAATTTTTATTTTTCTCTTAAGGCATATATAGGTTGGCAAAGGGTGTTGCAAGCAGGAAGGCACTTAATGATGGGCACTGGAAGCAGGAAGGGACTTAATTATCAGTGTTGCAAGCAGGAAGGACTTAATTATGGGCTGTGCTCTGGGGGTTATCTATCTACTCTTGCCTAAATGCCTAATTGCTTAACTGCAGCTCATTCACCTGATATCTGAGAAGAGGTTCTGGTATTTGTGAAAAGAGGTTCTTGTGCTGTGGAGACTTGAGCAAGGCTTAGATCTAAGGAAAGAGGAGAGAAGCCCAAATATGGCAGCATGTGTGTCAAGGCTCACTTAGGCTTATGGCTCCTATCAGCTAGGAATACCTAAGGGGACTCAGATGCCAAGCTGTTGACCTTAGGTCACAGGGAACCCTCTAATATTCTTAGAAACAGTCAGATCTCCCTAGAGGACCCATAAATACAAAGCCTTAGATGAGAAACACTGAAATTATTTCAAAAGTCCCTCCTGGTCAAGTAAGATGACTTCACATTCCCAAACTTCCCACAAGGCTACAGAGCATTTATAACCCAAGCAATGACAGTTCCTCCTTGTTATAGGAATTTGTAGAGCAGTGTGCAAACTCAACATTTATATATAAATTTTAATAATGATGACTGATTTGCATTCATTCATTCATACTTAGAGCTTGTTAATTGATCAACATTACACAGAACTTGAAAAGTGTTTTTGAATGAAGACTGAACAAAACAATATGAAATCTACTTAGTGTTTTTTCTTTATGTAAAAATTAAAATTTTACATTTATTTTATGGCCATACTTATATCTTGCCTGTGGAAAAGTCATCAGCACATTCAGGAAGTGGAACCCAGACATTTTATATTTAACAAGAATGTGGGAGGCAAGAGTGAGTAAGACAATGGCCTCTCTCCTTCTGAGGGATGATAGAAGATTGAGAAGGTGGTTGGAATAAGCAACACCTCACCAGTGTCCTCTGGGTGGACCCTCTTCGCTTCTGTGGAACCACATATAGATCTACCCACTTCAGAAGAGTTAACTAGTGTCAGAGTTCTGCATTGCTGGGTTTATGACAGAGAAGAGGGAGCAGCACCCAGCTGTGGACACAAACTGGGGTGTGTCCAGCGTGGTCTGCACACTCACTGTCACCTCTTACTTTTGCTCATTTACAGAAGACCAGCCAAGGCTTTGCCACCTGCTCAGCCAGAACAGGACTTCAAGGTTGGCATTGACATTGAGATTACTGCAGATGATGATGTTGATTAGGTGGGACCCTGACAAGGATTTCTCCAGTGTCCTGAACCTTCTGGCCAGGCATCCATTAATACTCAGCCTCCAATGCAGAGGTGGACATGTGACACATCCCCTGCTGCTCAGGGGTTCAGCAACACTGCACAGGGAAGCAGCAGGCTCAAGGCAAAGCCTGTCCAGCCCCACAAGTTGTCCAGCTTCCACCTGGAACCGTATCCAAAGACTGCATTGTCTGAATGAGGAACTCTGATCCTGGTGATTGCGAGGCCATGATGTGGATGGTGGGAGTTACAAAGCACTCACTCTGGTCATGCTGTGTCCTAGAAAGCTCAGACTTGAATCCAGCATATAAATGTCCATTCTTATAATAACACAGCTTTCCCTCATTTCTGTGAAAGAGTCAAATTTTCACTACTATCTATTATAGAATGAGGAGGGTTATACTGATCCCAGTAAACTGAATTCTGTCTAATAAATTATGTAAAGGATTAAATAATCTGTTTACTTAAGATAGAACTGATGGAATCATGAAACCTCCTGCTTTTCCCATGGAAAAACAAGGAAAGTGACTCAGTAGCGAGTGTGTCTATGAACTGGGGACAAGAACCTCCAGTTCTGAAGGAACAGGCTTCTCCAATTTCATCACATTGGTTTTCATGCTAGATTTGAAGTTCTCTAGTAGGAGATAGGAAGAGTGTGTGATCAAATAAAAACTGCAATAACAATGGTGGTGATGGATTATAAAAATGATTATAATGTCAGCAAAACCTTAGCATTGGTGACACAAACACCAGATTTCACCTCTAACAACCCAGCTACAATTGCTAGGTAGAGTAGTATTAAACACATAAATGTTCAGTACATTATAGCTACTTTTATCACTATTTTAGACTTCTTTGTTGTTTGCAAGTGAACTAATTTTATTCATCCTTTCCATTGTTTGAGCAAATGATAATTAAATAATTAATTTAACATGATATGCATGGTATGGGGTTTCATTCCTGCTATCCCAGCATTCAGACATCTAGCACAGAATTGATTGTTTGAGGTACCTAGACTTAAGGTCCATATTGACACATGCTTTTCATCCCAGCACCTGGAAGGCAGAGGCAGGTAGACTTCTGAGTTCAAGACCTGCCTGGTCTGCAGAGCCAATTCCAGTTCAGCTAGGGTTACACAGAGAAACCCTATCTCAAAATCCAAAAAGAGATTGGAGGCGAGATAGGGGAGAGGATAGGAGAAGAGGATTGATGAAAAACTGTGGTTGAGATGTATCACAAAGGAATACATTTAATTAATTAAAAATCCAACAAGAGAAAAGACTGTGATATACTGTAATATGCAAAATAAAATAAACATGAATATATGCCGTGTCAGTACAACTGAATGGACCCAGGAGGTTATCTTTATATGTATTTACGTATGTGTGTAGCTGAAGTTTTCCCCAGTCCTGCCCAGTCCCCAGACCCCGCAGCCACTTATAAAATAATCACCCAGAAGCTTATATAAATTAAAACTGCTTGGCCAATAGCTTAGGCTCACTACTGACTAGCTCTTACATGTAATCTCAACCCATTTCTGTTAATCTATATGTTGCCACAATTTTTGTGGCTTTACCTGTGTGCCATTACATGCTGCTCCATGGACCAGAGGCTGTGTAACTGACTCAGCCTTCCTTTTCCCAGAATTCTCCTTGTCTGTTTATCCAGCCTACACTTCCTTCCTGGCTACTGGCCAATCAGCTTTTTATTTATCAACCAATCAGAGTTATACATTCACAGGAAACAGAAAGACATCACGTGTGCGTGTGTGTGTGTGTGTGTGTGTGTGTGTGTGTGTGTATGTATGTTTTATATGTAATGATAATAATATAGATATAATGAGTTTGGGGAAAAAGATATGATACTAATTGTGATAGAAAGAGAAATGCAAATTCTGAGCTCATTTATGAATATCTCCAAAATTATTAAAATAACATATATTTTATTGTACTTTTGTACTACAACTAAGGATTTCCTTGGTGAATCCCTCTTCATGCTGCTTAGGTTTCTGCCTGTGTCCTGAAGGTACACTGTTTTGTGACCCACAGTTGTGACATAAATATACAACATACAAAATCTCACAAACATACACAGACACACATACATTGAAAGGAGCATGAATTTTATAGCCAGAGCAGGGATTAGGAACAGACTCTGTCTGCTGCCCTACACACCAGGTTCACCAGTTCTCTGTGTACCCACAGGATGGTGGAGCATATGAAATAAACACAGAGTAAGATGGATCCCTGCACTGCAACTTTTCAGTTTACCAGGACTTTGGAGCCAGTTAAAAAGTGAAGGAAGTTTCTGCTCTTAGACTCTTCCACCAGTAGAGGGTAGCAGGGTAGCATCCAGGAGAAGCTAGGCCTGAGAATGGGGCTGTGCAGGGGAAGTTGAGCCTGTGATGGTAGGCCGAGAATTCTGAAACTGTCAAGGGACAGTTTTTTAATGCCAGTGAAGACATTCTGAGAATCACATAACACCATCACTCCAGGACATAGGCAAATCCCACGCATAGTGAGGGACTCACCAGGAAATGCTCTGGCTGGCTAGAATCCCAGGTATGATCCCTGGTGTCTCTATCATGGCTGTAATTCATTGGGAACAGCACTCTGAGTCCAGTGGGAAGTTCACTGCAAGAGAACTGACCCCAGGATCAGTTTCTTGCCCAGCTTCATGGTCTCCTACTTGTGGTTGACCATTGTCATGGTTGTCAAGCCATTAGCTGTCACTGTTCTCTCTGGTGGGTATTTCCAGTCATGCACACTCCTGGACTCTTCCCCTCTAACCTACAGGCAGATTTGCCATTAGACTGAAGCACCTGGGCTCTGGTGGAGTCTAGAGTAGGGAAGGTGGCAAGCTGTGTTCTGTCCCTCCAGGAGAATTCAGTGTTCTTTGGAAATATTTGATGAACTGAACACTAGCCTGACTCAGAGCACATGTGCATTGGCTCAGTGTCCGCATTCTTCCTGATGGGAACTCTCACCAACCACCTTCTGGACCTTGATCCTATGTCTTTGTACTAAAGTCTGCTTCTTAGAAAGTCTTGTTTGAGGCTATTTTAACAAGATCTTCAAAGTCACTCATGCAGGATTTTTAATTTATTTCCTGAATCCGGATACTAGTCTCCTCAAAGGGAATGTGGTCAAACAGGAAAGAGACTCAACATGAGAAATAACCCTGGACTGATGACTCCACAAAAACATTTTCTGATAACTTCACATACACACAAAAAAATGATTGTATAACAAAGCAATATCACACAGGTATACACTTGACAACAATTCTCATAGCTACAAAATAGAGCTACATTGTATTGGGATAACAAGAATGAACCATAATTATAGCTTGTTAACCCAGAGAGAGGGAGGAAAATCAAGGTGACAGGCCACACTACACCTTCTGCTGAGTCACAGGTCAGTAGAGGTCTCAACAAGACCAAGTGCACAGCATGGACAAGGCACAGGAAGGTGAACAGCCTCGCTAAGAACAGCTCAGTTAGAAGAGTTAGAAGACTGATTATGGACAAGTGCCTGCAGGGTTACTGTGATCAGAGACCACAGAGGCCTAAGGGAGAATTTCTGAGCCAAGGGACTCTTGAATGAGTTGGCTCCACCCTTCCTCATCAGTTTCTGCTTCACAGCTTTGAAGTATTTTCCCCACTTAAGCCTCCATGGGGAGACCCAGAGAGGGGTAAATTTGCATAGCCACAGAACATCCACTACCATCAAAAGGATTGAAAGAGAATAAAAGCCTGATTAGCCTGGTTGTGCTGTGACCTCCAGGATCCAGAACTCTGTGGCATCTCCACCATGGCCTGGCTGTTCCTCCTGCTCCCCTTGCTCTCCCTCTGCACAGGTGACCTATGCAGACTCACTCTGAAGTTTCTGCCTGCACAGGACACTACTCTCCTACCTTGAACCCTAAGTTCTGTTCTGGTAGAGTGTTTAGTTGACCTTAGAAAGGGCATTGTTCAATATCCTTAGCATCTTTCTCTTTTCTTTTGCAGGTTCAATGGCCTCCTACATACTGACTCAACCTCCTTCAGTATCAGTGGCCCTAGGTCAAAAGGCCACAATCACCTGCTCTGGAGAAAACCTCTCAGATCAGTATGTTCACTGGTACCAGCAGAAGCCAGGCCAGGCCCCTGTGCTGGTCATATATGAAGATAATAACCGTCCCTCTGACATCCCAGACCACTTCTCTGGCTCCAGCTCAGGGAACACAGCCACCTTGACCATCAGCAAAGCCCAGGCTGGAGATGAAGCTGATTATTACTGTCAAAGATGGGATAGCACTGATGATGCTCACAATAACACAGGCAGATGAGGAAGTAAGACACAAACCCCCTCTCTCCTGTGACAGTGGCAACTTGTTTTTCAGTTTAACTTACAGAGTTACTTCCCTGCCCTTTGCCAAAAACTTTGTTTTCTGATTCAAAATGACCAAGCATACATGATTAAGAAGTCAACTGCTTAATATCATCCTTTAGACTCTACCAGGCAGAATATGTGGTGACCTTCAGATTCCATCAGAGAAAGGATTTTATTCCTATTCATTCATTTGTTTGTTTGTTTACTTTTGGTTTTTAGAGGCAGGGTTTCTCTGTGGAATTTTGGTGCCCGTCCTGGAACTTGCTCTGTAGACCAGGCAGCAGATTATCATGAGGAATCATTCTTTTAACTGTTTAGACTGTTTAATTCTAATATATATGTTAGAATATATATATACATATACATACATACATACATATATGTATGTATAATTTAATTAGAATTAAATATACTTAATTCTAATACACACACATATATACGTATATACATTTACATACTGTCATACACATACACATACACACACACACACACACACACACACACACACACACACACACACAATCATGTTTGCTCATGTGTGGTTCTATCCCAGGTCTCTGGTATATCCAGCCTCTGATTCCTGTCTATAAAAGCCATGGGCTCCCTCCAGTGGCATGGGCCTCAGATTGGATCATTCATTAGTTTGGCACATTCACAAATACAGTGACCATTACCCCAGCACATCTAGCATACAGGATAGATTGTAGGCTAGAGTTTTGTGGCTCTGTTGATGTCCCCGTATTGCTTTTGGAAGCCTTGCTTGGTTATAGCAGATGGCCAGTTCAGGCCTACTATCTCCCATTAAAAGAAACCTCTAGGGCAACTCTCATAGATTTCAGGTAGTTTGCATCACTAAGTTTTGAGGCCACATTCATCCTGATACCCAAACCACATAAAGATTTGACAAAGAAAAAGAATTATAGATCAATTTCCATCATGAACATAGATGCAAAACTAGTCAATAAGAATAATCAAAAACTGAATTAAAAAAAGTCAAAAAGACCATCCACCAGGATCAAGTAGCCTTGTCCCAGATATGCAGGATGGTTCAACATGTGAAAATCAGTCAATGTATTCCTCTATATAAACAATCAGAAAGAAAAAAAATATGATCATCTCATTTATTGTTGAAAAAAAGTTGATGAAATCCAATGAATTTTTATGGAGATATCAGAGACAAAATGGACACATCTAAATAAAATAAAGGCAATTTACAACTAGCCTACAGCCAACATCAAATTAAATGGAGGGAAAGTTAAAATTATTAAAGATAAAATATGCACATCAGTCTCTCTATATATAGTTTAATGGTGGAATACTTGAGTTAAATATGTTAGGTCTTATGCTGGATTCACATAATCTACCCTCCAATAATAATGAAAAATTGAAAATAATTTTAGGACATCATTGAGTTTTCTAATTCAGTGTGCAGTTTTCCAGTTCTCTCTCTCTCTCTCTCTCTCTCTCTCTCTCTCTCTCTCTCTCTCTCTCTCTCTCTCTCTCTCTCTGTGTGTGTGTGTGTGTGTGTGGTCGCAAGTCAACAAAATGAGACCCTCCATCATCAGAGCAGAGCTCCTAACTGAAATAAGAAAATGGTAAGACAGTAGAAAAACACTCTTTTAAAATGTAAAGTGAAAAATATCCCTGCAGAAAACAATGTACCTAATGTGCTTTTCTGAACATGTCTTTATGTAATACAAGACTACGTACCATGGAAAAAAAGCAATTAAAGTTTAAAAGGAGGAAAAATAATGGCATTCTTTATTTAAAAAAATAGAGAAATTATTAAACATTGAAAAGGACATAATTGATATTACATAAATGAGAAATACAGTGTCTAAGATTATCAACAAAACTAAACTGTTTGGCAAAATATTAGACGTTGTATTTTAAAAACCAATGGCACTGAAATACAACAGCAGAAAATATTAAAGATAAATCATGTACATAGGTCCTGGATATAGTTTAGTGGTGGAATACTTGAGTGGGATATGATACATCCTATGTTGGATACACAGCATCTGTCCCCCAATAAAAATAAGGGAAAGGTGCAAAATATTTCCAGTGCATCATTGAGTTTTCCTACTCTGTGTGGAATTCTCTCTCTGTCTCTGTCTCTGTCTCTCTCTCTCTCTCTTTCTCTCTCTCTCTCCACTACTGAGAAACCAAGAAGACACTGTCAGGGACCAGGAGTGAATACAGTATTTGAAGAATCAATGATCAAAAAAGTTCTGCACTTATAAAAATAAAAAAATACCATGTGCAAAGAACACAAGAAACTGAACCTGAAGATAAATGACAGTATGTAACATTAAATGGCACTGATAGTAATAATTGGTGAAATGAACCTGGATCCTAAATTATTAGAGCAGAATTCTCAACTGAAGTAAGAATGTATTAAGTCAGTAGAACAACATCCTTTTAAAATGTAATCTGAAAATTCTCCCTACAGAAAATAATATATGCAGTGAATACATAAAAGTATACTAAAACTTTTTCAGATATTAAGTTTATCTCTAAAGTAAGCTAAAAGAGTATTTACCCCTTTAAAAATGAAAATCAAAATATATATCATAAAAGAAATTTAATGAAAACAGTGTATAAGATAAAACCAAATCATTGATGTCATGTTCATAGACATGTTGTATTATTGCCATGGGTAGTTTGATAAAATAATAAATGATTTTTCTATAAGTCTTCCACAATTGATTGACATAATCAGAGTGTTGGGTGGTGGAATTTCACTGGAAAGTCTGCTGGCTGGGGACTGGCCAAACATTTGTCCTCTGGTCAGTGCCATGGCTCTTGTTCTGTACTCTGTTTTCAGGGCAGAAGGTTTGTGTACATTGACACCATATGCACTGATATAATTTGATTACTGTGTCACTTATGTGGTCCATATTATGAGGATATGCTGCCTTTGGCATCACTGCTGGAAATCAGGTCCTTTGAAAAGTACATTAGTTTGCTGAGTCTCTAGTGCCTTGTAGATCACACCTTGAAATTAAAGTCCTGGCCTGATCAGAACTTCCAAACCTTGCTTCAATTTAGGAGACATGGTACTTGAAATTGCATCTCAGAGACCTGATATTTGATGTTTTTCTTTCCTCCATACAATTGACCAACAGCAGGCACCTGCAACTAGATACATTAAAGGGCCCTTCTCAAAAGTAAAGACCACTTCCCCTCCGGACCAGAGGTGAGTGTCCTGGCTCAGCGTGGACCCCATCCCTGGGCACCAGCCACTCCAGGGAAGACCTGTCCAACTTGACCCCAGGTTCTGGCCACCGGGAAGGATCCCCTTCTCCAAGACCCCCAGCAGACCCTGCAATCTCCACGCCCCGCCCCCACACCCATCCACCCGATACCCCAGCCACTTCCTGAGACTTAGAGACTGGACACCAGCTCCCATCCTGTCCCAAACTTCCCTTGAAGGACCAGAGAGGACCAGAGAAAGAGAGAGCTCCCATCCTGCCCCTGACTTCCCTTTTGGACAAGAGCTCCCATCCTTCCCCAAACTTCCCTTCTGAACCAGAGAGAGAGCTCCCATCCTGCCCTGGTCTTCCCTTCTGGACAAGAGTGCCCATCCTGATTCGGAATTCCCGTCTGAACAAAAGCTTCCGTCCTGCCCTGGAGATCCCATTTGGACAAGAGAGCTCCAATCTCTAAAAGAGAGAGAGAGAGACTTCTTGAATCTGTCAGCTCTGTCTGAACTAAGGGTGCTGATAAGACCAAGAACAAACAAACCACAAGGAGATGGGCAGACGTCAAGGCAGAAGTACATACAACAAAATGAAGAGCAATACAGCATCACCAAAACCTAGTCCACCTCCAACATCTAGACCTGAACATCAAAAATTGGAAGAAGCAAAAGTAAACAGCCTTATGAATAACATCATGAAGAAGGTAGAGGTTTGTGTAGATGAAAAGACAAAAAAAATGGGAAGAACGCTATAAACAACTGGAGGAAAGGGCAAACAAATTAGAAGAAAACAACAAAGTCCTGGAAGAAAACAATAAAGTACTGAAAGAAAATCATGAAAAAGCAATGAAACAAATAAAGGAAACAGTCCAAGACCTGAAAAAGGAAACAGAAAAAATGAAGAAAACACAAACAGAGGGAATGCTGGAAATAGAAAATCTGAGTAAACCATCGGGAACTTCAGATGCAAGTATAACCAACAGAATGCGAATGCAAGAGATGGAAGAAAGGATCTCTGGCGTTGAAGATACAATAGAAGAAATAGATTCATCAGTCAAAGAAAACACTAAAGTCAACAAAGTCATGAACCAAAATGTCCAAGAAATTTGGGACACCATGAAAAGACCAAACCTACAAATAATAGGGATAGAAGAAGGAGAAGAATACCAACTCAAAGGCACAGAAAATATATTCAACAAAATCATAGAAGAAAACTTTCCCAACTTAAAGAAGGAAATGCCTATGAAGATACAAGAAGCCTATAGAACACCAAACAGTCTAGACCCCCCCCAAAAAGTCTCCTCGCCACATAATAATTAAACAACTAAACGTAGAGAATAAAGAAAGACTATTAAAAGCAGCAAAGGAAAAAGGCCAAGTGACATATAAAGGCAAACCCATCAGAATAACACCCGATTTCTCAATGGAGACTTTGAAAGCCAGAAGGACCTGGACAGGTGTAATGCAGACACTAAGAGACCATGGATGTCAGCCCAGACTAATATACCCAACAAAACTTTTAATCATCATAGACGGAATGAACAAGATATTCAAAGACAAAGCCAAATTTAATCAATACTTATCCACAAACCCAGCCCTACAGAAAGCACTAGAAGGAAAATTCCAACCGAAGGAAGTCAGATATACCCTTGAAAATACAGGCAATAGATAAAGCCACAGCAGTAAACCCCAAAGAAGAGAAGTACACACACACTACCACCAAATATAACAGGGAGGAACAATCACTGGTCATTATTATCCCTTAATATCAATGGACTTACTTCACCTATAAAAAGACATAGGCTTACAGAATAGATACGGAAGCAGGACCAATCTTCCTGCTGCATACACATCTGAAATTCAAAGACAGACACTGCCTAAGAATAAAAGGCTGGGAAAAGACTTTCCAATCAAACGGTCTTAAGAAATAAGCAGGTGTAGCCACCCGGATATCAAAAAAAATAGACTTCAAACTAAAATCAATCAAAAGAGATCAAGAAGGGCATTACATACTCATCACAGGAAAGATCCACCAGGATGAAGTTTCAATTCTGAACATTTATGCCCCAAACACAAGGGTACCCACATATGTAAAAGAAACATTACTAAAGCTTAAACCACATATAAAACCCCACACATTAATAGTGGGAGATCTCAACACCCCACTTTCACCACTGGACAGATCTCCCAAATCAAAACTTAACGGAGAAATAAAGGACTTAACTGATGTCCTGACCCAAATGGACCTAATAGATATCTACAGAACATTCCATCCTAACAAAAAAGAATATACCTTCTTCTCAGCACCCCATGTAACTTTCTCTAAAATTAACCACATAATTGGCCACAAAGCAATCTCAGCACATACAAAACAATTGGAATAACCTCTTGTGTTCTATCAGACCACCATGGTTTAAAGTTAGATTTCAACAACAACAAAAACTACAAAAAACCTACAATCTCATGGAAACTGAATAATGCTCAACTGAATCACCAATGAGTTAAAGAAGAAAGAAAGAAATTAAAGACTTCCTAGAGATAAATGAAAATTAAGACACCACATACCCAAACTTATGGGACAATAGGAAAGCAGTGCTAAGAGGGAAATTCATAGCACTAAATGCCCACATAAAGAAGTTGGAGAAATCTAACACTAGTAACTTAACAGCACACGTGAAAGCTCTACAACAAGAAGAAGCAAAGTCTCCCAGGAAGAATAGATGCCAGGAAATTATCAAAGTGAGAGGTGAAATCAATAAAATAGAAACTAAGAGAACAATACAAAAAATTAATGAAATAAAGAGTTGGCTCTTTGTGAAAATCAACAAGATAGACAAGCCCTTATCCAAACTAACCAAAAGACAGAGAGAGAGAATCCAAATCAACAAAATCAGAAATGAAAAAGGGGACATAACAACATACATTGAGGAAATCCAGAGATTATAAGGTCATATTTCAAAAAACTCAACTCCACAAAACTGGAAAACCTAAAAGAAATGGATAATTTTCTGGATAGGTACCACATACCTAAGTTAAATCAAGAGCAGATAAACTATTTAAATAGTCCAATAACCCCTAAGGAAATAGAAACAGTCATTAAAAGTCTCCCAAGCAAAAAAAGCCTAAGACCAGATGGTTTCAGTGCAGAATTCTACCAGATCTTCAAAGAAGAGTTAATACCAATACTCTCTAAATTGTTCCACACAATAAAAACAGAAGGAACATTACCAAACTCCTTCTATGAGGCTACAATTACTGTGATTCTTAAACCAAACAAGGATACAACAAAGAAAGAGAACTACAGACCGATCTCCCTCATGAACATTGATGCAAAAATACTCAATAAAACACTGGCAAACAGACTCCAGGAACACATCAAGACAGTTATCCATCATGATCAAGTAGGCTTCATCCCAGGGATGCAAGGGTGGTTCAACATATGAAAGTCCATCAATGTAATACACCATATAAACAAACTCATAGAAAAAAAAGACATGATCATCTCACTAGATGCAGAAAAGGCATTTGACAAAATCCAACACCCCTTCATGATAAAAGTCTTGGAGCAATCAGGAATACAGGGAACATACCTAAACATAATAAAGGCAATTTACAGCAAGCCAACAGCCAACATCAAATTAAATGGAGAGAAACTCAAAGCAATTTCACTAAAATCAGGAATGAGGCAAGGTTGTCCACTCTACCCATACTTATTCAATATAGTACTTAAAGTTCTAGCCAGAGCAATAAGACAACATAAGGAGATTAAGGGGATTCAAATTGGAAAGGAAGAAGTCAAGCTTTCCCTATTTGCAGATGACATGATGGTATACTTGAGTGACCCCTAATATTCCACCCAGGAATTGATAAAGCTTATAAAAACCTTCAGCAACATAGCAGGATACAAGAACAACTCAAAAAAATCAGTAACCCTCCTATATACAATGGACAAAGAAGCTGAGAAGGCAATTAGAGATACATCACCCTTTACAATAGCCAAAAATGACATAAAATACCTTGGGGTAACACTAACCATGCAAGTGAAGTACCTATATGACAAGAACTTTAAGTCCCTGAAAAAAGAAATTGAAGACAACCTCAGAAAATGGAAAGATCTCCAATGCTCATGGATAGGCAGGACTAACAGTAAAAATGGCAATTTTACCAAAAGCAATCTACAGACTCAATGCAATCCCCATCAAAATTCCAACACAATTCTTCACAGACCTGGAAAGAATATTGCTCAACTTCATATGGAAAAACAAAAAACCCAGGATAGCCAAAAGAATCCTGTACAATAAAACAACCTCTGGAGCCATCACGATCCCTGACTTCAAGCTCTACTATAGAGCTACAGTAATAAAAACAGTTTCGTATTGGCATAAAAACCGAAATGTGGACCAATGGAATCAAACTGAAGACCCTGACATTAACCCACACACCTATGAACATATAATTTTTGACAAAGAAGCCAGAGGTGTACAATGGAAAAAAGAAAGCATCTTCAACAAATGGTGCTGGCATAACTGGATGTCAACGTGTAGAAGGCTACAAATAGATCCATATCTGTCACCGTGCACAAAACTTAAGTCCAAGTGGATCAAGGACCTCAACATAAATCCAGCTACTCTGAACCTGCTAGAAGAGAAAGTAGGAAGTAGTCTTGAACGCATTGGCACAGGAGATCACTTCCTAAATATAACACCAGTAGCACAGACACTGAGACAAACAATCAATGGGACCTCTTGAAACTGAGAAGCTTTTGCAGAGAAAAGGATATGGTCAACAAGGCAAAGTGACAGCCTACAGAATGGGAAAAGGTCTTCACCAATTCCACATCTGACAGAGGACTGATATCCAGAATATATAAGGAACTCAAGAAATTAGACATCAAAACGACCAACAGTCCATTTAAGAAATGGGCTATAGAACTAAACAGAGAATTCTCAACAGAGGAAACTCAAATGGCTGAAAGACATTTAAGGAATTGCTCAACATCCCTAATCATCAAGGAAATGCAAATCAAAACAACTCTGAGATACCACCTTATGCCTGTCAGAATGGCTAGATGCCCTTCAACTGAAGAATGGATAAATAAGTTGTGGCACATATACACAATGGAATACTACTCAGCAGAGAAAAACAATGACATCATGAGGTTTGCAGGCAAATGGATGGATCTAGAAAAAAATCATCCTGAGTAAGGTAACCCAGACTCAGAAAGACAAACATGGTATGTAGTCACTCATAGGAGGATACTAGAGGTAAAACAAAAATGACTAGACTGCTACTCACAACCCCAGGGAGGCTACCTAGAAAACAGAACGCCAAGAAAGACACAGGGATCGCCCAATGACAGAGAAATGGTTGAGATCTACATGAACAACCTGGACATGAGTGGGAGCAATGAAGGGCGAGGGTCGAGGGAAAGAGAGCGGGAGTTCCCAACTGGATCAAGGACAGAGAGGGAGAACAAGAAATAGGAGACCATGGTAAATGAAGAACATATGAGAAAAGGAAGAAACAAAGTGCTAGAGAGGCCCACATAAATCCACAAAGATACCCCCACAATAGACTACTGGCAATGGTTGAGAGACAGCCAGAACCGACCTACTCTGGTGATGGGATAGCCAAACACCCTAATAGTCGTGTCAGAAACCCCATCTAAGTACTGAGGTATCTGGATGCAGAGATCCATGGCTAGGCTCTGGGTGGAGCGCTGGGAGTCTAATTAGCGAGAAAGAGTAGGGTTTGTATGAGAGAGAATTGTTGAAACCAAGGTTGGATAAAGCACAGGGACAAATAGCCAAACGAATGGAAACACATGAACTATGAACCAAAGGCTGAGGGGTCCCCAGCTGGATCAGGCCCTCTGAATAGGTGAGACAGTTGATTGACTTGATCTGTTTGGGAGGCATCTAGGCAGTGGTACCAGGTCCTGTGTTCATTGCATGAGTTGGCTGTTTGAAACCTGGGACTTATGCAGGATCGCTTGGCTCAGTCTGGGAGGAGGGGACTGGACCTGCCTGGACTGAGTCTATCAGGTCGATCTCAGTCCTCGGAGGAGGCTTTGCTCTGGAGGAGGTAGGAATGGGGGATTGGCGGGGGGGGGGGGGGGGGGCGGTAGGAGGGGGGAGAACAAGGGAATCCGTGGCTGATATGTAGAACTGAATGGTATTGTAAAATAAAATAAAAGGAAAAAAAAGTAAAGACCAACATATAGAGGTATGCATTCAATTAATGACTGGAGAGTCATGAGACAATCTGGATGACTAAAATACATCATGGTTTATAGAAATTAATGCAAGAAAAATAAATTATATTGTGATTTATACCATATAAGAATATTATTTGAGTAAGATGGGAAATGCTAAAGAGACATAAAACATGTGTCTGAAGATCTTATAGAGTATACAAAGTGTATTTTAGACTTGGAGATTGATACCCAGGTGTTAGCTCTGTGTTATACACTCTACACCATTTTAAGGCAAATCCATGGACATCAAAGTGCTGTAACTGGTAACTGAATTAATCACCATCCTTCATAGAAAGAGGATGAATGGAAAATAAGCAGACAAAGCAATGTCCAAGAAAATACACCTGGATAAAACGGCAAAAAAAAAAATAATAATTTTGAAGAAACAATATTGAAAAGTAAGTTCAATGAAGAGGTTGGCACAGTGAAAGAAATAAAGTTAAGATGAAGATGAAATTGAAAAATTCAGTTTCTAGATGTAAAGCAAAAGATAACTAGACTATAACACACAGCTTCAGAGAAGCTAGCAAACAAGGAAAACCCAAAGAGTGAAGCATGGATCACCCTGGGAAGGGGAAATAGATGCGATCTCCATGAGTAAACTGGAGATGAGAGGTGGGCAATGGAGGGTATGGGATGGAGGATGAGAACATAAGGGAATGGAATGGTTGAACTGGGACAGGGACAGAGTAGGAGAGCAAGGAGATACCATGATAGAGGGAGGCATCATGGGGATATGGAGAAACCGGGTACTAGGGAAGTTCCCAGTAATTCCCAAAGATGACCCTGGTTTAGTGGAGAGGGTGCCTGAACTGGCTTACCTCAATTATCAGATTGGTGAATACCATAACTGTCACCATAGAGCCTTTCTCCAGTAAGTGATGGAAGCAGATGCAAAGATCTACAGCCAAATACCAGGCTGAGCTCCAGCAATGCAGTGGAAGAGAGAGGAGAGGGTTTCTATCAGCAAGGATATCAAGATCATGATGGGGAAACCTACAGAGACAACCAAACCAAAAGAGTGGGAACTCATGAAATTTAGATCAACAGCTGTGGAGTCTGCACGGGAACAGACTAGGCCCTCTGCATATCGAGACAGTTGTGTAGCTTGATCTACTTAAGGGGCCTTCTAGCAATAGGATCAGAATCCATCTCTGGTACATGAGTGGGCTTGTTGGAGCCCAATACCTATGATGGGGCACCTCACACAGCCTTAGACAGGGGGAGGGGCTTGGACCTGCCTCTACTAAATGTACCTCCCCGTGAGAGGTCTTACCTCCTTGTAGGAGAGAATGGAGAATGAATTGTGAGAGGGATGCTGGGCGATGGGAGGAGGGAAGAGGGGGAATCTATGATTTGTATATAAAATGAATAAAAAATTTTCTTAATAAAAAAACTGTATGCCAGAGTGGGAAAAATTCAGTATCAAATTTATAAACCTCAGAGAAAGCCTTATGATTAGATGGATCAAGTAGAAGATAGAATATCAAGACTTGAAGGTGAAAGAGAGGAATTGGACCACTCAAGCAAAGACTATTAAAACTTAAAAAAAATAAAATAAAAGGACCAGTTATGAATTATTAAACTGAGAAAAGACCACAAATTTGAATCATGATATGTGTGAAGGGGAAAAAATATCAGGTCAAAGGTATAGACAGAAATTTCAACAATATCATATAAGAAAATATTGCTACTTACAGAAACACATTCTTATAGAGATGTAAGGAGCACACAGTACACAAAGAGATAGGACAGAAAAACAACTCCTTACAGCATATTGTTCCTATAATAATAAATATACAGAACAAAGAATCTCTAAAAGCCAAAAGACCCTGGAACAATGTACTTCAAAATCTTAAATATCATGATACCTACCTAGGTCACTGTACACAGAAAAACTGTGTGCCACAGTAGAAAGAGAAAGTAATACTCCCTATGATGAAAGCACACTAATAGAATTCATATCTACCCAACAAGCCTAATAAAAGATACTAAAAATAGCAACTTCAAACTGAAGAATTCAATAAGCATAGCCAGGAGACTCTAGAAAGAAAACAAATGAAATTATAATTATTGAAATACAAAATAGTATTAAGAACACAAAGGTCAAATAATCATCAATCAACATACATCTTTCCATAATAATTTAACTATTGATAAACTCAGCCCCCCCCCCAATCAAAAGATATGGGTAAATTGAGTGGATTAGGAAACTAATCCTGTTTTTCTGTTATCTACAAAGCATTCATCTAACCTTCAGGGATAGGCAAAACCTCAAAATGAGAGAATGGAAAATTATTATAAGTTAATGTGACCAGGAAGCATGGAGTTATCATTATCCTAGTGTCCAATAAAAGAGATTTTCCACTAAAAGTAATGAGAAAAAATATGACAAATAGCATAAGATTGGATGGAAGGACATGAACTGAATCCAACTTATTATCAGTGGCTGAAATCAATACCCTACTTTCTCCAAAAGACAAATAATCTGGACAAAAGTAAATAGAGAAACATCAGAATTAAACGATTCCATACACCAAATGTACCAAATAGATATCTAGAGAATATTCTACCCAAACAAGAAATATACAATATACTCATCAGTCTATAAAAATGTTTATAATATAGATCATTCCCTGTGATGGAAAGCAAGTCTTAACAAGTTCAGAAAACTTGAAGTAATTCTATATCCTGCCTGATCACAGCGCAACAAAACTTAAAATTTAAAGCAAAGAATTATCCATTAATTTCAGAAGTCTGTGTAGGTCAAACAGCATATTACTGAATGTTGAAAGGGTCAAGGAAGAAATTTAAGAGAGGAAAAATAATACTGGATTTAAATCAAAATGAAAATACAACACAACAAAATCTCTTGAATAAATTAAAAGCAGTCCTAAGAGGGAAATTTATGCCTCTAAATGCCTATATTAAAATCAGAAAACATAGAAATCAATGACTTATTGTGGAAATTCAATGATTTGTGGAAGACAAGAATAAGGCAAAGCACAATCTGGTACAAAGAAACAAATAATAGACAAGGACACAAATTAATGAAATATAAACACAGGAAGCAATACAAAGAAGCAACAAGTCTAAGAGCTGAACTTTGAGAAGAAAACCAATATTGGCAAACCCTTAGTTCAATTAAACAAAAGAAAGGGATGACCCATGTTACCAGAATTATAGGTGGCAGAAAATGATTATAAGGGCCATAAAAGGAATTTGGATAAAATTTTAAAACCTATTAGAATAGAGAATCAAAATGAAATGGATGGATTTCCAGACTCATATGTAGCTGAAAGTATTCCTGTATCTTGCCTGGCCCACAGTCAGGGCAAATCTCTCCTATCAGCCAGTCCTGCAAGTAAACACACAGAGGCTTATATTAATTAAAACTGCTCTACCATTAGCTCAGGCTTCCTACTGACTAGCTCTTACACTTAAACTCAGCCCATTTTTGTTAATCTATATGTTGCCACGTTTTCCATGGTTCTACCTCTGTGCCATTACATGATTCTCCCTGGAGAGTGGGTTGGTGTCTCCTGACTCAGCCTTCCTCTTCCCAAAATTCTCATTGTCTGCTTATCCTGCCTATTCTTGCTGCTTGACTACTGACCAGTCAGTGTTTCATTAAACCAGTGTACAAAAGCTTTATTCCACAGCATTTTTCCTTTTCTGCTTAATTAAAAAGGAAAGTTTAAATTTAACACAGTAAAATTATATATAACAAAACAGTTATCAAGCAAGAATTATAGTTACAATATCTAGTCTACTTATGTTTGGTATATTTAAACAAAATATTTTATTTATCCTATATTTGTGAGTCTAAGGTTTTATATCTAACTTATCTTTTATCATAACAAAGGAAAATTACAACTACCTATTCTTTAATTATATTAAAGATCTCAGAAGCATACAATATTACCTAAGTAAACAGGAAGAGCATTGTAAGAACTTCCAAAAATCTAGAATGAAAGAGACAGCTGCCTGTCTGGGCAGTCATCCAAAGTTCCTCTGTAATGTTGGGGCATCCAGCTTCAGTCTATAGGTCTAGAGTCTCTCAGTTACTTCTTCCTGTGTCCTGTAGAATGTCTGACAGTTTCTTCTGTGAAGCAGGAACCTGATGGACCATCTCACCTTGCATAGTTCAGTATCACCTTCCAATGGGTCCTGCATGTCCAGTTTATACAACATATTATCAAGCAGCTGACGCAAGGGCACTTTTTTACCTAGTGGCTAACTTTTGCCACAAAGAAAGCAAACTCCATAATGAGTTTTTTTAATGCCCATTATCTTTTCTGAAGTAGACTGGTGTTGCCAGGAGCAGACATGTCTCAATGTCCAAAAAGTCAAAGTTTTTAAAACACTTTAAATGCCATTTTCTGCAGGTCTTTGAAGTGTTTGAAGATTACCTACCTAATTGAATTATATCTATGTAAACCTAGAAAACTTAACATGACTGTAACTTTGACTATCATAGAAGACTAATTATTAAGCTGTATTTCTTAATTATCCATTACAATTTAAGTGAGCTGCACAAACATAATACCTTAAGCAAGAGTAGAAATACACATACAGTATAACAAAATTAACTTTAAATTTGTATCAATAAACCAAATATCTATACCAATGTAAAACATTTTAAACAAGCTGCTCTTTAAAAGTAGGTTCAACAATCCACCTTTTATCCTATCATATCTATATCCTATATTTTCATATCATATCCCCCTTTCTTCTTTTAGAAGAGATTGACTATAACCAATAACAATTTGTAACCAACAACCTAAACAAAGGCAAACATCCATGATTCATTTATTGGGAATGTAAGCATAATGTTCTAGGCTACTTCCTGTTGATAGGAGGTGCTGATAGTTTTATTGGGATCCTGAGAAAATTCGAGATAATGGTCAAGTCCTGGGAAGACTAGCTATAACATTTGTTGACAGGTACCATCTGTTAAGGTTCAGGAGGTCTGGCTTGGTCAAATCTGATCTGTCTTAACCTGGAACAAATCCATAGGTTCTCATCTTCTGTGGAAACAAAACCAGAATCTCTTTTCCAAAGCAACATATCCTTAGACATAAATTTTGAAATCAAGATATCTTTAAAATACAAATATTGGTTTAACTGAGCATTCTTTGCAATCAAATGTCTTTTTGTAATTAAAAATCCCAAAGACAATATAATCCAGACTCTCTGTGTGATATCCATCTTTATGTGGCTTGTTTTTTATATTACCCTTACTGTTTCTTTAAAGACTTTCTTTTTTAAAACTTTCTATTTCTTTATGTAACTGTCTAGCCTACTTTCCTCTTTCTTTCAGGCCTACATACATTTTTACATATATTGTAAACTGTTTAAAGTCTTGTTCCATCTGAATCTGACTTGTTTTGAATCTATAATCCTTCTCTGACCAGGAGAGACTTTAAACTGCTAAACTGCATGGCTATTACACAAAGGTCCAGCTTTGGCTGCTGACTCTGCCCATTTCAGCTTTTCAACATGGCAGAGATAATTCACCTCCAGCTCTGGGCCATGTCTACCATGAACTCTCAGAAAGCAGTGGGTCCATGTCTCCATTAAAGCAGTGTGTAGCCCAGAAACATCTTTTTTGTACTAGCAAGAGCTATATCCACCACACAGTTTACTGCACGGCTCCCAGATGCCACTGTATACAGTGGCAGGAACCTGCCATGCTGCACTCAAGTCCATATGCCATGAACCTGCCACACTGTAGCTCAAACCTACATGCCATAGCGTCTCAGTATCACAGTTTTCCTGAGAGACACAACTAGGAAGCTGCTCTTGGCTCCATTTTTGAACCCTTTTTTGTAAGCTTTCTCAGGTTTTGGGTGGAAATTCTTGCGCCATGTCCGGGCGCCATTTGTGCGAAAATTTAAGCTTAGAAGAAATCAACAGCTTAGACTCATAACAGATAAGGAGAATCAAAAGTAGTGAAAAACCTCTGACAAAATTTTAAAAAGAACAAGCCCAGATAAATTTACAACAGAATCCTACCAGACCATCAAAGAAGAGGTACAATCATATTCATCAGATTATTTTTTAAAGCATAAGGAACACTCTAAACTGCTTTTATGATACCACTATAATACTCATACCAAACCCAGGTAAAGATATTACATCAAGAACAAAAATCCTTTTATAAATAAAAAGAAAATGGCAGGTTAATATATCCCTGATGCATGAATCCTCAATAAAAATACTTACAAACCAAATATAGGCTTACATTAGAAAGATCATACACCATTACCAAGTTTTCTTTAATCAGATAGTTGCAAAAGTGGTTCAGTATACATGAGTCAGCAAATGTCTTACATCATATAAATGGACTTAAAGACAAAGACTATATGATCATCTCAACAGATTCAGAAAAGATCCTTGACAAAATCCAACATGCTTTCATGTTAAAAGTCCTAGGGAGAGCAGGACTTGAGAAAACATCTCCTCCTTTCTATCCCTTCAGCGCTCTCCCACTCCTTTTCAAATTTATGACCCTTTTCTTCTATTTATTATGGTTATATTATAGATAAACACAAAATAATAAATACATTCCAGAGTCCATTTACTGTTGCATATATATTTATGGGGTGACAACTTTGAATTGGATAATCTATCAAAGGCCTGATCCCCAGAGAAGATTGATTCTTCCTCTCTCAGTATCCATAATTGCCTGTAGCTCTTCCTCAAGAGACTTCCTCTATCCATGTTAACTTGTTCTGTCATTGTTCTAGTTTTGATTAGGTGACTATATTTCTTAAGTTTTGTAAGTTTTAACTTCCTTGTCACATATAAATGACACTATTTTACAGCAGATGCTCTGGTCCTCTGGCTTTTACCATCATCCTGCCCTCTCTTTCAGGATATTCTCTGAGTCTTAATTATAGGAGTGTGTTGTGAATATGTCAGCTGGGGCTGGGCGCATCGTGGTCAGCTGTTCCCTCCATTTTGACCAGTTGTATATTTCTGTAATAGTCTCTGCTGTGAAAACAAGCTGTTTTGAGGAGGTCTAAGTACTACATATGTCAGTGGATATAAGGATAATTATTAAGAATGTAATTAGAAACTATACTGGTTTACAAAAGTGTCAATGGTATTCTTTTCTTTGATCCATAACCTCATCAGCCATGGGTAATTGACTAGGTTTTAAGTACTAAGCATGAATTCTCTCCTATTGAGTGGGCCTTCCGTCCAATTAGATGGCTATTAGTTGCCTCCAAGTCTTGACATTCTGGTTATTACTGTAGGTTGTAGGTAGTTCAGCTGTGTAGGACTATTGATTGTTTGTCTCCATTGGTAGTTTGTACAGCATCTTTGGAAACTGTGACTACCAGTCCTCAGGGAGGAGCATTCCAGGTGAGTTCCTGATGATTCACCATGTCCCATGTCTGAAGTATGTGGTGCCTTTAGCAATAAAGTCTTCCCATCAACTTCTGGGAGATCATTAAGAACAATGGCAATAGCCTACTTTGTTTTTGAAGTCTCCTGGATTCATCTATCCAACAACTTTAAAGGTTTTCCATGCTTACCACTGTTTTTTATTAGATAATCTATGACTTTGGGGAGCATTATCACCCCAAGTTGTGAGGTTTCATTTAAATGTTACATGCCTTGTGTTATTTATCCCTCCTCCATTTTCTCCCTTGTATTATCTTTCCCTACCTCCTCCCCAGGTGAAGTCTCCCCCATCTGTTTTTCCAATTTCTATCTTCATTTCACCTGTGCCATATCATTCCCCTCTCCATAGCTCATTATCCCTTCCTCCTCAGTCCATTTAGACTTTCCTGATTTCTGTGGTCAGTCTATGTCATATATTGATATCCACAGATTCAGAGCTGGAGTCCTCAGATCAGAGAGGCCATTTGTTATTGTCTTTCTACGTCTGAATTACCTCACTCCATATAATATTTTGTAGTTCCACCAATTTACTTGCAAATGCCATAGTAAGTAAAATACTTATTCATGAACTTTTCATACATTAAATAAAAAAATCTGTATTGAATCTTTAAAGGGAATAAACTATATGAGAAACTTAAAAAAAAAATTCAGGGCTGAAAATATGGCTTAGAAAGTAAACATGCTTGGTGTCTGACTCTGATGACCTTGTTTAACTCCTGGTAGAAGGAGAATTCATTCTTACAAGATTGCCTCTGACATCCACACATGTGCTTGCTCATATGTACATCCACATACATACACACACAAACACATAAATAATTGAAAATGTAGTTTTAAAATGCATTTCAATTTCATTATAGCTCTACATTAACAATGTACTCAACCTTCTCAAAATAAAATGCTATCTGAAATAAAAATAAAGCTTTACTCAGCTCAACTATTTTCCTGTAACCCCAGTGCTTGGTAGAAAGAAGAAGTTCCTGGGACTATTGGCCAAGATGAGTAGCCAAATTAGTGAGCTCAGGATTTAGGGTAATGCTCTGTGGTAGAGAGATTGGAGGAAAATTGTATGCATTCATTCCTGGACACAACACGCACACACATGTCTGTGCATGAACACATAGATACACATACAAAAAATGTGAATTAATGATATTACCCACCCACATACTGGCTCTGTTGCACAAAGCAGTACAAAGTACAGACCACAGAGGAAAGTTAATAAAACATAGGTATAAACAGGTATCTTTTCTTCTCTAAGACTCCAGGATCTAGATACATATGAGAGAAGTGAGGGTAAGTAAGAAACAAATATTGGAACACAATGGAATCATGATTTGAAGGGAATTAAGGCAAATTCACAAACACAAGTCTCCTTTTTTCTTAAGCGTGGAACTTAGTAGGGAAAAGTAGCCATGAAAGTAAGATGGGGATTTTTAGTGGTATGGAAGAAGAAGAGGGCAAAAGGAGAGCGTAAGAGCAGAAATATTGTGAACAGATATGATCAAAGTGTCCTTATACACAGGAGAAACACATTATTTTGTACTGTTAATGTATTCTAAAAATTTTATTAATGAACATTAAAATAAGATTAAGAAATGGGACTTTCAAGATGGAAGTGGATACAGAATATGACCTTATACACCATCAGGTAGCTCTGGCATCAAGATGTTTTCTGATAGATTATCAGACACTCTGTGTCTGTGGCCTCCAGTCTGCACAGCTCAGATTTGTTCTTTAGACCTTACTGCAGTATTAAGTATTAAATATTGCATTTAAAAAAAACATACTGTTATAGTTGTCTTCCTTGACCTTTGATATATAATGTTTTAATGTTTAAAATATTTGGAATTTTAATTTCATACCTGGTACTGTAATATAATCCTGGTCAAATGTCTATAACTGGGATTAAAAGGGATCATGAGCTCTAGATTAAATCCTGCTATTGTTATGTTGTTAAGTGACCAGCTGTCAAACTCCTTCTCAAATATGGGTGCTTATACCCACAGACACAATTTCAGTCAAGAAGTCTCTTTTTGTGGTGGGCAGCAGTCAATGAAGAGGCACATAACTGTTGTGTTGACAATAATAGACTGAATGCTTATGCCTAAATAAAACATGTTTATCAATACCCTCCCCAACAAGGCTCAGAAAACAATTGGGTAGGAGTGGAAAGAATGTAAGAGCCAAGAATAGGAGAGAATTCTATGAAATCATTTATTCTACATATGACATGATATCAAAGTCATAAACTCATGGTGGCTATGGTTATGTACACAAGGCCTTCACAGACAAAGACAACAAAAATCCTAGTAATATTGGGATATATGATCTCCATGTCTCACCCCATACTTGTAGAGTTTAAATAACCTAGTTCTAAATGACAAATGTGTTGAAGAAGAAACTTTGTGTGATAATTGTTTATTATCCACTCAAGATCTGTGGACCATTTAATGAAACCCAATATTGTGCATGAGAAACCTCCTCTCAAGCTGCTATTCAAAAAAGTTCAAGATGTGCTCCAATACAATATAGGCTATTGCTGTTGCCCTTAACTCTCTCAGTATTTGAAGAGAAGGTCCTGTTGCTGAAAACATCACACATTTCTGACCCAGGATTTGAAGGGGTTTAACAGGAACTCACCAGGAAGTCTATTCCTTAATCTGTGTCTTGCAAGCTGCCAAGGGAGAGGAACAAATAGTATAACTAATCCATAAATAAGCCTGTGAACCAGAACAATTATAAGATTGGTAAAATGCCAAAGTGGTGAAATAGTGGTACTTTTATCTTCAGGTAAACAACCACTCTCAATTTGGACATAAGGCAAACTCAATAGAATTGAATTCATGCCAGGTTCTGTAAACCTAGCCAAAAGCCCACACAAAATGAGGTCATGTACCCAAGAAAAGAACCTACTTCTCTAGGTAGCCATTCAGCCTAGTATTAGGTTTCCTCAGGCCAGAGCACCCATGGAAATGGATTCTCACTTCAAACTTCATGCAGCTTGCAGGCTCTTTTCTCTCTTATTATATTGTTGATTCTTTGGGCTGATTTTAGTTTTAATTTGTCAGTTATACGTGCAACAGCTGTAATTTTCCTTGGAAATTTTGTTGTTTCTCAAATATTTTCTATGTTTCACCGGGGGGTGGGGGGGGGTGGTGTTAATGCTTCTCAAATCTCTTATCTGGAAATATTAACTACCACTCCCAATCCTGGGAACTTTTCTGACTCAATAAAGACAATTAGGTACATATGACAAAACAACACGAAACAATAACCATGTCTCACAGTTCTTGGAGGGAGAGCAAGGCACGCATACACAGAATAGGGGGAAAGTCTCAGGAATACACAGTGCCAACTGTAGAGTAAGCTCCTGGACATCAAGTGTATAGAATCATTGCTAAGATCTGGTATGCTCTAAGAAAAAAATGCAAAAAAATGTGGGATGGAGAGACCCATCGTTACCATACACAGGAGCTTCTATTGGTGGAAAATTATGGTATAGTGGGGTGGGAAAAGAGCGCCTTGTCAAAGACTGCCTTTTATAGAGAGACTGAAACACGGGACCCTTTTTTGAAAATGGAATTGTATAAAAAACATATCTTACAGATATGAGAGAATTGTTGGGTTTGAATATTTTTGTTATTAAAGCATTGTACCTGTGTCTATTATTTTTTAACGTTATAACAATGCGGTGATATTGTGTAACCCAATATATTGTGCACCCTAATAAACTTATCTGGGGTCAGAGAACAGAACAGCCACTAGGCAGAAAACAGTGGCACACACACCTTTAATCCTATCACTAGGGAGGCAGAGATCCATCCTGATCTGTGTGAGTTCAAGGCCACACTGGAAACAGCCAGGCATGGTGACAAACACCTTTAATCTCAGGAAGTGATGGCAGGAAGCAGAAAGGTATATAAGGCGTGAGGACCAGGAACTAGGCTGGTTAACCTTTTAGGCTTTTAGCAGCAGCTCAGCTGAGATCCATTTGAGTGAGGACTCAGAGGCTTCTAGTTTGAGGAAACAAAATCAGCCGAGGAATTGGCGAGGTGAGGTTAGCTATGGCTTGTTCTGTTTCTCTTATCCTTCAGCGTTCACCCTAGTACCTGGCTCCAGCAATTTCATTTATAAGACTGTTTAGCAATTCATCTTACATAACCACAAGTAGATGCCAGCTGATGTAAGTGCTATAAGAGCAGGATGTGTCTGGCTTGATATTTAGTCATGCTTGAAACAGTGGTAAACTCTAGGTCTAGAAAAAGGTTACGTAGGGGGTAGGAAAATGTATTTGGGGAAGCATAAAAGAGAACAATGGAGGATTTTATAATGAGTTAGTATGTATTTCTTAAAATGTGATATATTCCTTAAAATTAAAAAATAGGAGTGAATAATAAAGCTGGCCATGTAAGCCTGGTTAAAAAAAAAAAAAACTATGTTAAAGTAGAAATAAAGATGGCTTGCGCTATTAGAGGCCACTTGAGTGTAATCCACCAGGGGGTCAGACTCTTCTCTTGAGCTATTTAGACCCACCTGAGTGCAATCCAACTGGTGTTTAGACTTTTTTCTTGTGCTGACACCCCTTCCCCATCTCAGCACCAGAACATGAGCTGAGGCTGGACCCCGGAATACTTCTACTAGCTTCCTAAACAAGTATAATTTCCATATTCTAAAGATACATCATTATACCCATAAATAGTAGCTCACACCCCTCCTCTAAGAAGTGTCTTTTTTACAGCAGATGAGATTGTTCCTGGTCAAGACATAGGGAATAAGTGACTGTGGGATGCCCAGCCACAATTGGAACACCTAAAATACAATGCTAACCCATATATTTCATAGAATATGGTAGAAGAAAGGACAGGAAGATTGTAAGAGCCATCTACACGTGACAGGGAAGCTCTACCCATGAAATCCCAACAATATGGCTGCCTGAAGAAGACCTGCATAATGATAGCACAAATAAGACAATGTAGATGACAGAAATTTCAGAAGCCCACTGAATTTGAAGAGCTAAAGGCAGTTATGGATACTGAGGGGGCTAGAAATAATTTTCTTCAAGGTTAAGCTCCCCGGTAGGTTATCTAATTCAAACTTGTCATTCCTGGTTGCATGTATACAAGGGTAACACAAGATTGACTCAACAGGTTTTTATATACATCCTCCCTCTCTTCAACCGAACTCCAGGATCTTGGCCAACTTCTTGGCCTTAGATCTCTATATCTGCTTCTCTCAGTCACTGGATGTAGGTTCCATGATGACAATTAGGGTAGATACCAGCCTGAGTGCAGGGGAGGGCTAGTTCAAGCACCCTCTCCACCATTACTATGAGTCTTAGATGAGAATAACCTTATGAGTTAGATTAAATGCTTTTACTGTCTGTCAAAGAGGTTGAGCTCTGGAGTATCTACATCATTGCCTCTAGACCTCAGAGTGTCTGTTTCCTTTTTCTCACCATACAAAACCTTTTGAGGTGCTCATACCAGCGTCTAACACAAGTTCACACATCTTGTCAGGACCCTGAACATGTAAGATACTACAGTGAAGAAAATGAGCTACCATACCATTCCTCTGGGCTTATTAACTGTATAGTTGGTTTAGGGATGGTACCCTCCTCAGTAGAAGAGGGCATAAGAGTCCTGTAATTCCCATGCTCAGCAGAGAGAAAAGAAACAATAGTACAGAAATACCAGCAAGAGTCAAGCCCGGGTGCCTCACACAGCAAACATCCAACTGTCCATGGGTTTTCTACTTCCAATCTGGGCTCAGTTCCAGAGACACCAACTGCAGGATACATTGGACTCATCACAACAGCCAGGAGATAAGGGAGGACAGGAGTGATTTGTGTGAGACACAATCTCAGCCATTCAGCCACTGTGTTTTACTTTTATCTCTATGTCTTGACATCTCACTTCTCAACAGTGTCCAAGGCATGGATTAGGGACACATGTGCCACCTTCTGGATATGGAGATCTGGTGTCTGTTCTGTGTGTCTCTTGCCTTTATTTCTTCTGTTTGCATCCTTTGAAGTGCCATATCCATTGTCAACCAAAAACTGGGTTCCTGCTTTTGAAAGTCATGTGCTGAACACATATGGAGGGCACTCATGTATTGAACATAGGTGTGGTATCTGAGAAGATACAATATCAAGGAACCCCCTGGAAGCTCTTTCTTCTTTGAGAATCCAAGGACAGCAACACAAAAGAAGTGTGGTAGTAACAGACCTTATCTGACAAAATAGGAGGTTTCTGGTTTCATGAAAAGAGCAGTCAAGACAGGGGTAGAAATTACCAGCTGTCCTAAGAAGTATATGTCCTAATGACAGTAACAGGTACAGTGTTGATGACATCTGGGCACATTATCAATGGCAGAAAGTTGATCCATTAGCACTGAGGTGACAATGGCTCCTGATTTGGCTAAAACAGTACAAGATCTTGCCTGAGTTTAAAGTCATTCATGTTTTGCAGACTGGTGAGGTCTGGAAGAGACTTTGCGGAGACTGATGGACCCATTGGAATTTCAGTACTGTGGAGAGATGGGATGTTTTTAGTTTCCAGGGCTAATTACTTTATCCTGGGTTAGTGTTAGCCTTCTGGAACAGCCACTCCTTGCTCCACTCTGTATGTGAACTAAAACCTCATGATAATAAATGAAAACCTCTTAGGAGCTGTTAACTTAGCAGAACACTAGTGTTTGCCTATCCAAGAGCTAATGATGACAACAGATGGCATCTCAGACCTACAGAATTGCTCCCCCATCTCATTGTACCTGACTCTCCTGTGTAGCCACCAGTGTATTTTAAAGTTGCCTTGATTGATGACTTTACATATTCAGTGAAACTAAAAAAAATCCTGTAAAAATGTTTCCACGCTGGAACATGTGAAGTTCCTCTATGATCCATGAATTAAAACAAAGCACCAGAAAAGGACATTTAGAGAAGCTCACAGGATTGCCACTGCCACAACTACCTTGAACAGTGTGACTATGTCCTCTAAGCATGCCAGTGTGGGTACACCTGGTAGAACCAGACAGGATTCCCAGCCCCTCGCTGCCAGGCTGTCAACTGAGTGGGTTTGTGGTCAATTGAAAGAGAAGTTCCTGTTCTGATGCTCTTGCACCAGCAGAGGGTGGCAGAGCTACAGCAAAGACCTTCCAGAGAACTCTGGAGAGGGCAGCCCTGGAGGTCAGCAGAGGAAGTCAGTAGAGTTCATTCTGTCCTCTGAGCTGTAGTGTTTATATTGGGTCAGACTTATAGGACCAAAGGATACTGGCAGGGTTATTGGGAACATCAAGGAAACACATTGGGGAAACCTGGTCCCAGGTACTGTCCTGGGCAAATTCCCACAGCACTGGGGGTGTCTGGGGAGACCACCCAGTACTCTAGATGACAGTGTGAGAGGTTGAGTTCCCTGGGACTGTGCTCTTTGTCAAAGATGGCTGTTTTTTGTGCCTATTCTCCAGGGAGCCCAGATGTGACTTGTCTTCTCCTGAGCATTTCTAGAAATCTTCCGTACTCCTCCCTTTCCTCTTGTTCATCTCCAGACATCTGATGTCAGGATGCAGCACCTGTGCTCACATATTATCAGATCAGGGAGGGGCATTTGTGTATTTGCTCCTGGATGAGGCTCTTTAGAGTCTGGAGACTAATGTGGACTCTCACATGCTTCAGGCCACAGCTCTGGTGACAGGGCTTTCCTTGGGTCTGACCCAGCTGCTTTCCAGTTGGAGGACTTCTGTGCACTGTAGCTCTAAGCGCGTCCAGGGAGAAGTGAGGGACTGAAGGGTACTTGCCATGTAGGTCTGATGAACTACCCTCACAGTGTGGGCCTTAAACCAGCTCATGTTAAACAGTGACACAAAATTGACAAGAATGAATTCCTCATGATAGTTGCAACTCTGCTGTGGGAACAGAGACACCATAGGAGGAAGCAGTCACCGTGTATGAAATAAAACAAAGAATTGTGAAGAATCAACAAAAGCAAGTGAATGAATTAGGCCACAGCCTGGTAAAAGACTCCATTCTAGTAATATAAGCTCTGCACTAACCCTCCTTGGGGAGCCCCAAGGATGGAATAAATTTGCATAAACACCATACTCTGCCCCACAGACTAGAGAGGCAATAAGAGAAGCCTGCAGGGGCTCAGATGTGCTGTGACTTCAGAACACAGAGTTCTAAGGCGTCCTCATCATGGCCTGGGCAACTCTCCTTCTTCATCTTCTCTCTCTCTATGCAGGTGAACTCTCAGCCCTTTCCCCAGGCTCACAGGAGACCCTTAACTCAGAGGGAAATTCCAAGGATGAGTCTTTTACTTTGACATCTCTACCCTCTCTTTCTTACAGGTTCTGTGGCCTCCTACGAGCTGACCCAACCACCTTCAGCATCAGTCACTGCAGGAGAGACTGTCAAAATCACTTGCTCTGGGGACCAATTGCCAAAAAATTATGCTTACTGGTTTCAACAAAAGCCAGACCAGACCATTTTGCAACTGATATACGAAGATAGTAAGCGACCATCAGGGATTCCTGACCGATTCTCTGGGTCCAGTTCAGGGACAACAGCCACCTTGACCATCAGTGGAGTCCTGTCTGAGGATGAGGCTGACTATTACTGTTTGTCATCATACGATGAGAGTAATAGTGGTTTGTTCCACAGTGTTTTAGGCAGATGGGGAAGTGACTCACAAACCCTTTCTCTGATATTGCATCATCTTCCTGTAGCCACAGGAGGACCAGAGGAGACCGGGTGCACTTGCATTCCTTCATTGTTCTCTCTTCTTGAGTATGGAAGCAGTATGACTGTTCTCTTAAGCTCTTGGCGCTGTGACTTCCCTGCTACGATGGGCTCTTCCCTGAAAGTAGAAGCTGAAACAAACACTTTGTCCTGCCAGTTGTTTTAGTCAGGTATCAGAGCAACAGGAAAAGAAACTAAGAGGAACGGTTTCTGAATGACATATTTTAGTTCTCCCTGAGTCTTCTAAGTTTTATCCCCTTTCTGTCAGTCAGATACTTCAAAATGCAAAAGGTCAAACTGTAGGCCCATCGTGGTGCTTTAATGGCCATGGAATGTGTTCTGGGTTCACAATGGAATACCTTCACTGTAAGTGAGGTATCTGTAAGTCCATAGGCAATAGCTTTGATAGAAGCATTTAAAATAAGGAAGCCAGATGCCACCTAAGTTAAATCTATGGCAATGAGTGTTCAGTTGGAACCCATGTTCACCACTGCACAAGCTGGAAAATCCCATCTGCCCTATTTGCTCCAATCCTGACCACACTGAGAATACACTGAACAAAGGAATGGCACCAAAAGCCACATTCCACTTTTCTGGCAGCCAATGCAACCCGCCATTCAGACATAACCAGTCTACCTAGGTGTCCACCCAGAAAAATAGTTTTTGACCATTATGGGGCACAGTCCCAGCTCCTGGCTGGCACATCATCACCCCTTGCCTAAAGTTTATGAAATCTCCCTGCCTTACCCTGGGCATGTGACTTCCCTGGCCATGGTTTTTTGGACCTGTGAACCTACCCAGGAACAATGCCCAATAAACCTGCATTTATCTGTTTTTAATCTGGTCTGATCTGTCCATTTGCATTGGCAGAAACAAAACAATGAGATAAAAAGCTAGCCAGTCATAAAAAAGAGTCCATCAGCCTACAACCCATAAAGAATAGCATGCTAATGACAGGACCACAGGTCTGGTTTTTGCCATTGAGCTGAAGTTATGGCCAATTCAAATAGTGATCAGAAGTCATGTTGTTGTCTTCTTGAATATTCATCTCTGCTACCAGAGACACTTTGTTCTGAGATCATTTGACAATAAAACATGTGACTTGGAGAGGAAGATCCCTGAAGCCCACAGAATGAGTAATAAGTCAACTTGAGACCTTTCATTTCTGAAATCACCATTTGATAATGATTACACAGAATATATATATATATATGTATATGTATATGTATATATAATGTATAGTCATTAAACACAAATAGACACTGATTTGATAAGCATCTCTTTGAATCTTAAGAGAAAACCTGTAAAAACAATCAACAGTGTGCCCCAGGGAGGGCTTAGCAGGTTAAAGTGCTTTATACCACATCCGACAACCTGAGTTCGATCTTTGGAATCCACGTGGTTGATGGAGTGAACCTACTCCCACAAACTGTCCTCTGATGCCCACTTGCACATCATGACACTTGTTTAGTGTGTGGCGTGTGTGTGTGTGTGTGTGTGTGTGTGTGTGTGTGTGTGTGTGTGTGTGTGAATTAGGGTAACTTGGTATAGGAAGACTGTTTCTACCCATAGGATTTATGTGTGAACTAAAAGAAAGATGGTGGTACAAGAAGGATGGAGACACGGGGTTTGAAGTGCCTCAGATCATTAGGATCACTAATCTTCAGCTCTTCTGCTTCATCCTAGAAATGTAGTGTCCACTTTATAATGGCAACTACATGGCTGTCCTGATCCTATAACATATTTCTAGATGCATGGTCATCTAATGTCCTATATCCTACTTATTGGGACCCAAGAATGCATCAGAAGATAATTTTTAAAAGGTGTGTGACTCTGCTGTGAATTGTGTGATTTATACTGAGATTCATTTTAAGGGTGGGTTTGACCTTAGTTTTTTTATTCACTTGTCATTGCTTGTCATCATTTCATTTATTACTAGAGACTCCACTCAGCTTGATTTTTCCACGCAGCAGGTTGAGTGACCATTGTATAGCAGTTTTCTCCAAGACAGAAATAATTCCTCCTTCAGGGAAGCTCTTTAAACAGTAGGTGAACAACTCAAAATAGCTCCAAAAAGTTCCTGAAACTGATCAGGTTCACTAGGCTCCTCCCTCCCATAGTAAGCAATAAAGACTGCTGAGAGTCACTCTGAGACAAGCCAAGCTACAAAGAAGACTCTGAGACCAGACCAGCTGCTTGGAAGAAGCAGAAACCAACTACTCTGTGAGGGGAACAGAACAGAACTGAGTCCCTGTGCTGATGGTTCATACTGTCCATTGTCAGCCTTCATTCTGTTCTAAAGAATTCCACACAAGGGAAGGTCAATGTCAGTGTCTCCCGCCTGGTCAGTTAAGAATACACTTCTACCTTCCTGGACACATTGCACATGTGAAGGGTAATATGTATACAAATTCATCATTAAATGCATGCAAATGATATATAAGTAACATTAACTGCCTGAACAGCTGTAGTTAGAAATATATAATGTAATAAATGAATAGAAAGAAACTGGAAAATTTTTAATCATGTTATAATCTGAAAAGTATATTAAAATATATAATCTCAAACACATTCCATCAAAGTTTTGAAAGTATCAATAGTTTTTGTTATTTGTAAGGTGTGATAACTATGACTTCGTAGTCCTATGTGGCAGAGATTATTAAGACTCAGAATTTATCATCTGTACAAAACTGGGTCTAGGACTCTTTCAGTGTTTACCATTGATACAGTTTATGCTACAAAGTCTCTACTCTGCCATCTTAGTTTGAGAGCACCAGTGACCAAAGGATGGGCATGGATCAGTCCAATAATATGCCATCTACATGGCAACCGTTGTACTTGTAATGATCTTACCTTTACATGGTACAATGTTATTGTTATAGAAGTGTATACTCTGGGTAAAAAAGTTTTAGATCTAAGTAGTGAAGTTGAGATTGGGGGCCATTCCTATTCAAACCACCACACCCAAAGTTAGTATAGCCAGGTAATACAATAGTTGTTTTCTAGCTTTTTATTTTTTTGCTGTTGAAAAGTCCAGACTACTTCACAAAGTGACCACATTTGTTTTTACACTCCCACAAACACTGCAGAAGAGTTGCCCTTCCATCACATCTACACCAGCATTTGCTGTCATTTGAATTCTTGATGTTGGCCCTTCTGACTGGAGGTACATGGAAATTCAAATTAACTATACTCTGCATTTTGCTGATGGCTAAAGATTTTGATTAGTTCTCTAGATGCTAACTTGCCATTTTATTTTTTTTTGAACCATCCTCTGTTCAATTCTGCACCAGTTTTTTAAATTGGGTAGTTTGTTTTCTTGATATTTCGTGTCTGAGTACGTTGTATATTCTAGATGCTAATCCATGTCAGATGTCCAGCAGGCAAATGTTTTATCTCATTCTATGGGTTGCTTCTTCATTAGATTGACAGCTGCATTTGCTGTACTGAAGGTTTTTAGTTCTGTTATAAAGAAAAGGAAATGAAATTTGCAGATGAAAAAACCAGCGTGGAACAATACACCCAAGCACAGAAAGAAATCACCACATGTTATTGCTCTTGTGTAGACTCTTACTTTGAATCTTTAGCTCTGTGTGTTTAATTAGGAATGATGTGGAAACCAAGATACTAGAAAGGACCACTGTTTGGGGGAGGAGAATGCCATAAGGGAGAGAAGCTGGAAGAATATAGACAAAATGAAAGTAGAGAGGAGAAATCATGGGGTGGAAAATTTAAGCTTGGAAGGTATTGAGTGATTGAGCAGGAAAGGGCAAATAGGCACAGTTAACTATAGTGAAGAGGTGACATGTGAAAAAAAGAAAGGGGATGGCGTTGAGAGAGTGTGTTCTGGGAGATGGGTGGCCGTGTTGAAAGAGAAGATATATTTTCATGTAGGTGTGACATTTTCAAGAAGTGCAAGATTCCTAGTAAAACGTTTAGGGTCTTTTATGTATAAAATTATATCATCTGCAAATAGGGCTACTTTGAATTCTCCCCTTTCTATTTGCACCCTTCTATTTGATCTTCAGTATTCTTGGTGTTTAAGATAAGTCTTCAAGTTATATTTTAAGTAGGTATGAAGAGAGTTGAAAACTAGTGTTTTCTCTTATTTTAGTGAAATTTCCTCAGTTTCTGACCATTTTGGTTGATGCTAGCTGTGGACTTGCTGCTCATTGCCTTTATTATACTGAGGAATGACCCTTGTGTTCCTAATGTCTCCAGAACTTCTATCGTACAAGGATGTAAAATTGTGTCAAAGATCATTATTTTATCTAATGAGCTGATCATGTAGTTTTTGTCTTTCATTCTAATTATGTGGGGGATGACATTTATGGATTAACTTATGTTGAGCCATTCCTGCATCTCTGGAATGAAACACCCCTCCAATCTCCCGTATATGTTTGTTCAATCAGAAACCTGAGTCTGATGCCTCCAGGTGGCTGGATATGACCCCTCTTTAATCTTTGTTCTACATCTGTCATGGTTTCCTAATTATCTGTTTTAAATTACACAGACCTAGCCTGATTCTGTGGGTTAATCTAAAAGTCCTCCATTTGGGAAACCTCAGACCACTGCACTTCTTCAGGTCTAAGTTCAAATGTGCCCTCAGTATATACTAGACAATGGTCACTGTTGACCCAAATTGAGAACTTATGATTTTAATTTCTAAACTGATACAGATAACTTCATAAGATAAAATGGATTTCATGCCCTTCCTCTCATATAACTCCAAGCTCATCTGAATCTTTCTCATCCAGCTACTCAGCTCCTGCTTACAATAGTATCTAGATCCCAAAATTAAATAATTTTTATCCCCCTTCTCAAAGAACTCACTGGCCTGCAGGAAGTGAGCAAGAAAGTCAAGATGAGCTTATATCTAGGATAGCCTGCTGCACAGAACTATATAGGATCCTAATGACTGCTTTTTTGACCGGGTCTCAAAGCCTGCTTTCCCTGAATGAGATACAGTAGTTCTTTTATCTGTGGTCTGCTTTTCTTTCTGCCCCAGCTAGTAGCCTGGACACTCTTTTATAATTTTATAGTTTTTTGTCTGATGGCCTCTAGGTTAGAATATTTACATTATTCACAACTTTATTCTTTCCTTTCTTTTCATTTCCCTTCCTTCCCTGTCCTTTTCCTTTATTTTCCTTTCTTCTTTTGAGACAGAGTTTCACGATGAAACTCTGGCTGTCCTGAGTCACTAGGTAGATAGATGAGTCTGACCTCAAACTCACAGAGATCCACCTGCCTCTGTCTCCCAAGTGCTAAGTTTAAAACCATGCACTAATATTCTGGGCTCAACTTGAGGTCTTTATAAAGAAAAAATTACTAAAGTTTTTCAGATTGACTCCTTCAAGTTTCTCTCTCTGTCTCTCTCTGTGTCTCTGTCTCTGTCTTTCTCTGTCTCTGTCTCTCTCTCTCACACACACACACACACACACACACAACTGCTTATGCATATGTAAATCACTGGGTTCAGTCTTTCAGTGATCTAAATATCTTGCAAATGGATTATATAGGAAAATTGTTGCATGCTGTTTTGCTTGATTGGAAAGTTGGCTCTGGAGATAAGTAGTGGACTGTCCATTTCTGACCCTGGCATGTTTTCCTAAAAGTTTCCTTCAAAGCCCCTGTCCTGACTCTGTGATAGGGAGAAAGAAAATCATCCCAGGAAAAATGCACTGTGCACTGTGTGAACAGCTAAAAGATAAAGAATTTTTAAATACATTACTCAAGTTTATCTCATGATAATTAAACTGTTTTAATGAAAATAAATTTGTCCATAAAAATGAACATGACTAAATGTAATTAAAGATGTCTGGTTAACTTAAAAACACTTCACTCACTTCTCGGTTCTTGTTTACTGAACATATTCACCATTTTGGTCACTGATATCTTTGAAGCTATTGCTGAAATCCAAACTTTCTGTTTCTCAGAATATTTGAGACAATGGGGGATGTGGTTTAAAAATCTGTAAAATACTAATACTAGGCTACAACTTATAACAAAAATGGTGGTGGTGGATGGTGAATGAAGACCACATGAGAAAAGGAGGAGACAAAAAGCTGGAGAGGCCCACAGAAATCCACGAAGATTCCCCCACGAAGGACTGCTGGCAGTGGTTGGGAGACAGCCGGGACTGACCTACTCTGGTGATGGGATGGCCAAACACCCTGATAGTTGTGCCATAAGCTCCATCCAAGGACTGAGGAATCTGGATGCAGACACCCACGGCTGGGCCCCTGGTTGAGCGCTGGGAGTCTAATTGGTGAGAAAGAGGAGGGTTTATGTGAGCGAGAATTGTTGAGACCAAGGTTGGATAAAGCGCGGGGACAGATGACCAAATGAATGGAAACACATGAACTATGAACCAAAGGCTGAGGGGCCCCCAACTGGATCAGGCCCTCTGAATGGGTGAGGCAGTCGATTGGTTTGATCTGTTTGGGAGGCATCTAGGCAGTGGTACCAAGTCCTGGGCTCGTTGCATGAGTTGGCTGTTTGAAGCCTGAGTCTATGGGTTGATCCCAGTCCTCGGGGGAGACCTTGATCTGGAGGAGGTGGGAATGGGGGTGTGCTGGGGGAAGGGGAGGGGGGTGGGAGGGGAGAGAACGAGGGAATCTGTGGCTATTATGTGGAACTGAATAGTATTGTAAAATAAAAAAAAACAAAATATAAAACAAAAAAAATGGTGGTGGTGGGACACATCTTTAATCCCAGCATGTGGGAAGCAGAGGCAAGTGAATTTTTGAGTTTGAGGCCAGCCAGGTCCACAGAGCAAGTTCCAGTGCAGCCAGGGAGGGATCCATGGAGAAACCCTGTCTTTAAAAGAAAAAAAAGTCTTGTAACAAAAAGTGATTAATGGTCAAATGTCTATGTGCAGGTAATCTTAATTTGGTATCGCAAGTAGTATACATAACTCAGATTCTGCTCTTGTCTAGAAATAGAAAGAAACATTAAGTTTGATGATTAAGGTTTTTAAAATCCTAAGGTTACAGTGACCTATTCACACTAACAGAAATTGACTCAAAGAAACAGAAGTTATTCAGAGTATCCAAGCAGTGTCTTTGCAGGATAATCATATAAAAAATCCTCACTAGGATTCTATTTTTCTTTTAAACTGTTAATTAGGTATGATTTTAACTGACATGTATGTATGTATGTATGTATGTATGTATGTATGTATGTATTTTTTACAAAATTCAGGCACTGGAGGCTTATTCAGGAGTTTGATGTAACAAACAACTGATTACAGTTACTTCATCCCTCTATGGAACTCTGATATATGGTCCAGCCATTTGCACAACAGCATTTAACCTTGTGTTAACTTTATATTTAATCTATATTAAGTTATGCTGATCTTGAAGTATTTTTCTCCTCATTACCTTTGTGTTTCCCTCAGGGTTGTGCAGTTATTACATCCTTACTTATGTTCTGGGTCTTTGCCATGAGTTAGAGTCTCTTGTAGACCCTCTGATGGACCCTCCTCTCAGATACTCTCCCTGCTGCTCTTTGTACATAGCCCATTATGTCATTTGGACACACTGAAGTGAGATAAGAGTCTCCAAATCCCTGAAATAGTTCAAATGACCTCTGAAAGGGAGACTATTGGGCCATGGGTCATTCAACCCCTCTGAAGGCCAGGCTCTCATCTCCTTTTGCTTCCTGTCCCTTTAAGCTACCTCAAAAATCTACCAGCCTACATCCAAATATATCTCAAATAACTTGATTACACATCTGAGGAAGTAAGAACAAACCAAACCCCAATCAGTCAATGGGAAAAGAGAATGAAAATCAGGGCTAATATGAATGAGAAAACATTCCAATGTAATGAAGAGTTCAGTCTTTGAAAAACACAAAATACAAAATAATCTTAGTCAAATTAATCAAAATAAAGAGAGAGAAGACTCAATATCCCTTTAGATATCAATGGGGATATTACAATACATACATCAATATTCAGAAAAACATTATTATAATGGTTTTTGTTGTTTGAGACAGGGCCTCTCTGAACAGATCAAGCCATCCTAAAAGTCATTTTTCTTCAGGCTAACCTCAAACTGAAATTTGTCTGTGTCAACCTCCCAAGTGCTGGGATTTAAGATGTGAGCCACCACCACCTGTCAATCAGAAAGTTATTTTAACTTAAACATATTTCTTTTAATTATATGTACATGATAATTTTATGGGCAAATTTAAAACCAACATATATTTGTGTGCCTGGTATTTGTGGAAGATAAAAGAAGATATCAAATCCTCTGGAACTAAGGTAACATGTGATCAGCAGTAGTCATGAAAATTTTGGTAACCTAAAATGAGTCTATTTGGTAGAGCACCAAATGCTCTTAAATGCTGAGACATCTCTCAATGCCAAACTTCAGGAAATTTTAACATCTTTAAATCTCTATCACATCAGATTAGAAAATCTAAAAAAAAAAAAATGGATACAATTCTAGATTTATACGACATACCAAACTGAAATAAGTTGAAATAAACAGTTTAAGCAGATCCATAACCAATAATGAGATTGAATCAATAATTAAAATCTTCCAACTAAAAATGCCCAGCTCCAGATGGGTTTGCTAAAAAATTCAACCAGAACTTCAAGGTGTGAGTTCTACCACCAATACTGCTCAGTACTTCCATGAAATCAAAGAGGAAGAAAGGTTCTCAGAGGTGTCATGAAGTCAGTGGTGCTGTCACTCTGGCACCTGCTAGCTCTAGGCTCTTTGGGGAGCAGAACATTTTTTTTCCTTTTTTTTTAACTTAATTTATTTTTTTCCTTTTATTTTATTTTACAATACCATTCAGTTCTACATATCAGCCACGGATTCCCTTGTTCTCCCCCCTCCGCCTCCCCCCCCCCATTCCCACCTCCTCCAGGGCAAAGCCTCCCCCGAGGACTGAGATCGACCTGGTAGACTAAGTCCAGGCAGGTCCAGTCCCCTCCTCCCAGACTGAGCCAAGTGTCCCAACATAAGCCCCAGGTTTCTGCGACATCTGTTACCCCATTGATCGCCAGGGTTGGAGAGCAGAACTTATACCCAGAGTTTAAGGGGAGTCAGCTCTCCCTGGCTTCTGTTAATCCTGAAATTCACCAAAAAAAACAACAACAACAAAAAAAAAAAAAAAAAAAACGGTTCCATTATTTTGGCTAATTTTAAGCAAGTTTTTATTGAAATTTTAAATACTAACCAACATGGAATTTGGTCAGGACACCATCTGGAAATTTTTCAGCTGTGTGACCTCCAGACACATGTTTGCCTGGCTTATCTGGACAAAATCTATACTTCATCATAGTTCCCATAAGGCTTTGTTGCAATTTTCAAAGAACTACAACTCCCAGAATGCCAGGAAGTTTGCTCTTGGGCAGGTGAGGCTTACATGTTAACTTCCATCTAACACTGGAGCAGGCTGGACAAGCAGAGATGACTTCCTAGTGTGCTGATCCTTGTGTGTGAGTTTCTTTTTTCTTTTTTTTTTTTTTTCTTTATTAAGAAATTTCATTTTATTTACCAACCACAGATCCTCCTTTCATTCCTCCTTCTGCTCACACCCAGCCTTCCCCCAAACCACTCTTCATCCCCTCCTCGGAAGAAATAAGGCCTCCCATGGGGAATCAGCAAAGCCTGGTACATTCAGTTGAGACAGGTCCAAGCCCCTCCTCCCTGCTTTAGAGCTTTTCAAGGTGTCTCACCACAGGTAATGGGCTCCAAAAAAATAGCTCATGCAGCAGGAATAGATCCTGATCCCACTGCCAGGGGCCCCTTAAAGAGACAGAGTCATTCAACTGTCTGGCTTATGCAGAGGGCCCAATCCAGAAGCATGCAGGCTCCACAGCTGTTGGTCTGAAGTTCATGAGTCCCCACTAGTTTGGTTGTCTCTGTAGATTTCCCTACCATATCTTGGTGCTCCTAGCTCATAGAATCCCCCTTCCCTCTCTTTGACTGGATTCAAAGTGTGTGAGTTTCAACTGATAGCAGGGACACTGAGTCTCAGGAACCCAGCACAGATTGGGTGAGGCTCTGAGATATCTAATTCTCTTCTGCATCTCAAAGTTGTAGTTGCATATTTTGCAAACAAACTTCCTGGCAGAAACTACTATGGTAAGAAATGTTTATTTTGACTTGAAGTTTCAGAGTACATCACTATGGGGAAGTCACTGCAGGTAGTCTCAGTCCATGGCCTCAGGATTGTGAATCAACTGCTATGTATATTCTGTATGTGTTTAGAGAGAAAAGACAGTCTTTTGTATAGGGCCTGTGAATTATGATCAGCCTCATGAGAATCCTGTAGTCTTAGAGTGAAGAGATGTGATCTGCCTAAACCTCTTCACGACTTTGGATGCTCATTTGAGCCACCACAGGATTCTGTCCTTAGGCCAGAAACATTTTACCCTGTTCCTCTGAGGCTGATGTAGTGCACTGATCAGGGTCCCACCAAAGGATACTGAACACATTCTTTCTAGAAAACCAAAGGATACTGAACACGTTCTTCTAAAGCATTCATGGAGTCTGCCATCTGCTATAGTTACCTGTACAGACTGATGGTATTTATTTCCTGGTAGCTGAGCATCCTCCACTCTAGTTGTTTTCTGGAGAAGGAATGAATATGAACTAAAGGCAGAATTCACGTGGAATCAGATCATGACTGTCTCTCATGAAGGAATCACAGGAATGGAATGCATCGGGATCTTTATACTTGGTTCAGAGATAGCATAAGAAGAGCAGGGATGGGTTAAGGTAAGACTTAGTCATTCTTTCTCCTTCTAAATAATCTTCAAATTTCCAGATCTACATATTAGAATGCTTTCTTTTCTGGGAATAATAATTTCATAGAAATGCTACCAATTAAAATATATAAGTCACTAATATAGTTACAGCAATATATCTTTATTTTTACTGGGACTGAAATAACTTTAAAAATTAAGGGTGCTCTGTCCCTACACCTCCTTCCACTAGGGAGATAAATCTGCGTGTAAACAAATGGCACCTTTCTTTCTTTGATAGAGAGTTTTACAACATCAAAAGGGGTCCCAATCCCTATTGAGAAATAATCCAGATGTGTACAAGTTTGTTTACTCTATAGGAATGTGCTTATGTGGTGTTTCACAACATCAAAGGTTACATTTTGAAGATTTTCTAGCCTGCAGCAGGTGTGATGTGACTGCAGCTTTTGTCTTTAAATCCCTGAGCCTCCTTACTCTTTCCCATCAGGAGCCTATGGTTGGTCACACAGGTAGAGGGCTCACTGTACTTATAACTGGTTTAATAAAGGTTGGTTTCTGTAACTTTCTTACATGAACTGTTTGAGGAAAAAAAAGTATACTTAAATATAAGATATAACTAAAGTGATTGACTTACCAATTAAAGTAGTCTAGGCTCTATAAAAATAAGCTTCAGAATGAAGGGAAGATTTGTCACTGCCCTGATATTGTATATTTGCACAATTCAATAGATTCCTTGATATAGCAGAGTTTATGGATTCAAAACACTTTTAAGTAATATTATTTCAGGAGAGTATCATAAATTTAAAGTTTTTAGGTGGCTGGAGAGAAGGTTCAGTGGTTAAGAGCCCATACTGATTCTGAATTAGGTTCAAGTTCATTCCTAGCACCCATGTAGGGTGGCTGATCACTGCTTGTAATTTCAGCTCCTGGGGAATTCCCCCCCCATGTGTGTGCATGTGTATGTGTGTATTTGTGTGTGTATGCATATATGTGTGCTTGCACATGCACAGAAATAATTATAATTTAAAAAATTTAAAAATCTAAAAGTTATTTTTCAGTACTTCAAAAGTACTTTTATTTTTCACTTCTGGGTCTTAAACATGGGTCCTAACAAATACTAATCAGGTTCTCTATTACAGGTCCATATCTCTAGGACAATAATTCTTTCTTTATTTTTCCTTCTGTCATTCTATAAAGCATAGCATATGAACAATCAGAATAACACAGACTCAGGATGTCAATACATGTCACTGTCAAACCTTCAGGAAAGAATTCTCTGCTAATAAATGACATTAATTATTTAAACGTGAGTCATGTCTAGATATGTACTTTGTGACTAAAACATTCCCATAGGTTACTAATGTCTAATACAATTTTAATTAGTATAAAATCTGAAATGAATAATCTCAAAGCAATGTGTGCTTCATAACATACATGAAAGGAAAACAAACAGTACTGGGAAAAAATAAATGAACAAAATTCTAGTATTATTTCAGGTCTGATGATAAACTCTAGAGAATTCTGTGTCACAGCACTCACATAACAAAACAATTTTATTAAACACCAGAAAAGTTACAGTGTGAATGAACAAAACACAATCCACACACAATCTAATTGAAGAACAGTTGAAGATATTTTTGAATCAGAGATAAAATAACTAACGATTAAAAACATCACAGAAGACATACAATGAATTAAAAAGATACAATTTTAATGTTTAACAAGCTAAAGTAAATAGCAATTTTGAAGAGGAAGTAAGGAATCTATAATTAAGAAATGGAGATCATATGTAAGATATTTAATACAAAGCAGGAAGAAACTATACTTAGTCCACCAGGGGACACTGTGTGCTTCTGAGAAATTGACGAGCCTAGGGGACTCCTGACTCTCATGTAATCTCCTTGGCAAAGCTCACTGGACTAGAGGATGCAGCTCAGCAGGTGTTTCCTCAAAGCTGTCCCAGGCCCCTTGGGAGGAGAGTTGTCCCAACGGGCTGAAGAGATGTAATGTAGGGTGACGGTGATAGTAAAATTCTCATACTGCACCACATCACCATTTCCCCATTACCCCAAGAACCCCAGAGTCCAGCAGCATCTGTGGGTCCTCAGGTCTCTGGAAATTTAAAGCCTGATGCCAGCCTCTTTCCTCCATCTCTGTCAGGTGTCACAGAGACTAAAGAGGCCTGCCTTTGGAATGATCCATCTCATTTCTTGACTCTTTCCTAACAGCTATTTCGTTTCAGGCTCTCCTCTACAACCTGAGGTGATGCTGGGGAATGACACTCTCCAGCAGTTACTGATCCCCTCTTTCCATACTGGTTCCAGAAGCTGCCTGGCCAAGCCTCTAGGCTCTGATTCACCCAACAACATCAGGCAGTCCCAGTCTCCTGTAACTTTTCCCCTTAAACATAACCTTGTCCTGGCTCTAGGGTTACAATCTGAGGACAGTGCTGAAGGCGACTGCATGAACACTGCAGTGGTGTCAGCACAGTGAGACACACATGGAGAAGCAAGACACAAACGTGCATTTGTCTGAGCCTGGGTGTAAACCCTGTCCTGTGGAGTGGGTCCCATGACCAGGCACTGTTGCCATCCTGATATGAACTCTCCACAGACAAGAAGGTGAAGGAAGCATCTGCCTTCATTTGTTTCCTAGTTATAGTCATAAATGTGAACATGTTTGTCAACTGTTGTGATTGTGATTTTTAAAAGTACAGAATTCAATTATTTATTCCTCTATTAGTTGTATTTGCTTGTAAGACTATAGTCAATAAGTCTCCAGAGAGAAGCATTCTCAGGGATGTTCATTCAACAACTTAGATCAAAGGGAAGTAATGCCCATTCGTATTTTCTAACTATTGGTATATTAACTTTCATTTGAAGACTATGCAAATTGATTTTAGTTTTTAAAAGCTATGAAATAATATATATATATATATATATATATATATATATATATGAAGTAATTACTCCTCTGACATTAGGTTAACACATTTGTACCTAAAGAAGATCTGTTGATGTGATAATTCTGAGTACCACTGTATGTAATCTCATTATAAGATTGTAAGAACACCCTTCACTAGTACAGTCCTTTTTCCCAAGGAACTCACATCAATATTTGAATGTCAACAACACCAAAAGGTCTAAATAAAATCAAAACCACAAGGGCACAGAAAAGAAAAACAAAAGAGCCATGACAGGATCAAGTTTTTAAAATATTTATCTATTTATATACAGATTTAAGGATTTACTCTTCTCTCTCTCTCTCTCTCTCTCTCTCTCTCTCTCTCTCTCTCTGTGTGTGTGTGTGTGTGTGTGTGTGTGTGTGTGTGTGTGTGTGTGTGTGTGTATGTGTGTGTGTGTAAATGCCACAGCATGAGCACAAGAGCACAAGAGTTAGAGGACCACTTGTGGAAGTCTTCTCTTTCCTTCCACCATGGCTGCTCCAGGAATCAGCTGGCACTGAGATGCTTGGCAGCAAGCACCCTCACGGGCTGGCCACCATGCTGGTTTTGAGTAGGACACAATGTGTAGTTCCATGCACATTTTCAACCAGGAATAACAGAATCTTAGCTTCATTGTGTTTTCCTCCTTCCTTACTTCCTTTTTTCTATCTTTCTTTCTATTGTTTTTGTCAATTAACATTTTATTTTGAGATTCTTTACTTTTTAAAAACATTTTCATACAATCTATTTTGATCATATTCTTTCTCTTTCCCCAATACTTCCCAGATCTTCCCAGTTCTCTACCCACCCAACTTCATGTTCTTTCTCTTTCAAACAAAACAAGTCAGAAAAACAACCAAAAAACAAAAACAAGAAAATAAAACCAAACTGAACAAAGAAAACAGGAAAATCAATCAGATAAAATATAACAACACACACACACACACACACACACACACACACACACACCATAGAGTCTGTTTACTAGACAAACTACCCCTGGCAGTGGGGACTGCTGGGGAGGGTGATTGATATTTCTAGTGACACTCCATTACAGAAAACGAATTTCCTCTTTTCCAGAAGTTATCTATGACAAATAAGTTCCTAGCTAAGGGTGTGACTATTTGTCCACTTCTCTTTCTCAGAGCTGGGATTTTGTCTGGTTTGAACCTGTGTTGGTCTTGGGCATGCTGTCATAGTCTCCATGAGTTCCCATGGGGATCAGTTCTATTGTGTCTGGAAGATGCTGTTTCCTTGAAGTCATCAGCACATCTGGCTCTTACAGTCTTTCCACCTCATCTTCTGATTCTGGAGGACAGGGTTTGACAAAGACAACTCAGGTTCACAGTTTCTTTAACCATGCATAAGTTAAAGCACATCTGAGCAAACCCATGTGGTCCTGACATTCCTCTTGTCCCAGCTCATCATCTCAGTGGCTAATTCTTCTATCATGATTCATTAATTCTTGCCTCCAATTTAGAGGTATTCCCTTTTCTCATCATATATCCCACTAAACCCCTATCAGTTAAATACAGTATTTTAATATCAGATAAGTAGTAGGCAGGTTTCCGTTAGTGTTTTTGAAAACCATCATACACAGTCATTCTTCATCAGTTCTTTCTAATCCTGTTGCACCCAAAATCCAAAGTCCCCAAAGACCACCCAGAGATCTATCTGATTGCAAAAACAAAGAACCTGCCGGGCGGTGGTGGCGCACGCCTTTAATCCCAGCACTCGGGAGGCAGAGGCAGGTGGATCTCTGTGAGTTCGAGGCCAGCCTGGTCTCCAAAGCGAGCAAAGCTACACAGAGAAACCATGTTTCTCGAAAAACCAAAAAAAAAAAAAAAAGCAAAGAACCTTTTAATGCACGAGGTTAAATCCGGGTCCTCACCCATCTGTCTCAGCGGTAAAGTGAGAGGGACCCCAAGCAGGAACAGGACAGGATTTTTATAGTGGTTAGGGTCAGGGTTCTAGGGGAATTTCAAATCTATATGGTCACAAGCTCAGGATTGGTGCTTACTTCAGGTTGGAGACGCTTGGATTGAACTGATTGGAGAGTTGCAGCTGCAAGGAAATGGCCATCTCCTCTGGCAGTTTATGTCATAGCATCTGTGTCACCGGCAGACCCGTTTTCTCTGACAGTTAGACATCCCATTTCTTATCTGCAGGAAACGTGCTCCCTCTGACAGATATGGTGTATAATCTGTTATATCCCTTAGGTTATGGGAGAAAGTGTCTGGAACTCCTAAGATGGCTGTAACCCTGTCATCCTCTCAATCCTTTCTTAAGGACAATTACAGGTCCCTGGTGTACTTTCCCCTATTTTTCCTATAATTCTGTTTTGTTTTACCATGTTATTTTCTATTTTTTTTTATTTATAATCCATCAAGGGAGTCGTGCAGTATAATATTTATCGTCATAGATGCCAATATTCACATTGTATTTCTATGGCTCAATCTGCTGAGGAACTAAGTAGAGAGAGAAGCCTAGCCTCTTGAACATTCTGAGAAGGGGCCCATGGAATAAATTTCTCTGTCCTCAGCTTCAGCGGGGAAAGCCCCTCAATAAGAAATTACAGTCTAGCAACAGTGGTTCTCAAAATTTCTGGTGCTGAGACCCCTTAGTACTGTCCCACATGTTGTGGTGACCCCCAACTACAAAATTATCCATTGTTACCTCAGAACTGTAATTTTCTTTCTTTGTGTATTATATTTTGTATTCTATTTTGTGTATTATAAAGTAAATATATGATCTACAAAATATCTGATCTATGACCCATGTTCTGTGGGTATCGTGACCCTCAGGTTACGAAACAATGGTCTACATAGTGTTCCCACTGAGCAGAAGTAAATAAAACAAAAGAGATAATATAAAATTAGCCTCAGAGGAGGCAAGTCTTTCTGTCCTTGATGAGAAAGTGTTCAGCGGACACAGCCTAAGGGGAAGTCTCATTGTCACAGACATGACAGACCTGAACCTGCTCAGTGGGGTCTGTAGGTGACACTGAAGAGTCTGGAGACTCTCAGCTGACAACACAAACATCTGTCTCTTTATGTCTGCTCAGGACTCAACAGGCCCAGCAGCTGGGGACACTGTGATCCCTTGGGCAGCCTCCGGCAGGAAGTGACACCCAGACTTTTGATGGCAGACACACCTGAGAAGGGATTTGGTTGAACAAGAAAAATTTGCATGAAGGGCCCTGTCAGTTCTCTGAGAACTGTTAAAGGACTAGAGAGACCTGCACCATGTCTGTCTCAGCAGAGCTCAGTCGTGTCTGCACCATGGCCTGGACTACTCTCCTCTTCTTCCTCCTTTATTGTACAGGTCAGGAGTCATCTGCACCCTGATCCCAGTTCAGGGAAACCATCTGACAGCAGATACATTCTCCTCTCTTCTCTCACCATGGACATTATGTGTTTCTTTGTTTTCAGGGTCTTTCTCTCAACCTGTGCTAACTCAATCACCCTCAGCCTCTGCCTCCCTGGGAGCCTCAGCCAAACTCACCTGCACCTTGAGTAGTCAGCACAGCGGCTATACCATTGGTTGGTACCAGCAACATCCAGACAAGGCTCCTAAGTATGTGATGTTGCTCAAAAAAGATGGAAGCCACAGCAAGGGGGATGGGATCTCTGACCGCTTCTCTGGCTCCAGCTCTGGGGCTGATCGCTACTTAAGCATCTCCAACATCCAGCCTGAAGATGAAGCTGACTACATCTGTGGTGCAGATTATACCATTAGTGGACAATTTGGGTAAACACAGTGACCCAGATAAATGAGGAAGCAGGACAGGAACTATTTTGTTCTTTTGCTACCAAGACTGGCTTGTGATTATAAGATGGAAAAATCTCAAGTTCTTAGTTATCACAGTCATTGGATATTTTCTGTTTATTATTCAAAGGGAAAGAGCATAGATATAATAATCCATCCTAAACTCCTGGGGAAAGGGAGCGAAAAGGCAGGGATTGTATAGAGTCACTGTTCTGTAATAATGATGACTATGTAAAGTCAAATCTGCTGTGTGTACAGCTGAGGAGGTGAGAATATACTCCTTTCAAGTTGGAGCAGTGTATCTAAGGTTCTCACTGTTACTGCTCCAAAGTTCATAGGAATGTCTGTTCTTCATGCTCAGTGTCTTGTAACTCCATCAAATTGCCAAGAAGCACAGTGTAAGAACATTTAAGGAGGTACTGTGGTTGGAACCCTGCATTGCCAGGGAAAATGAAAAATTGCCATGAGGTCTGAGCACTGTCCTTGAATGCACACGAACTTATCCGTGTCCCTCCTGCAACCACCTTTATTACTTAGTAAACCTTCCCAGAGATTTCAAAGGAAGGACAAAATGATAGACATGTGGTTTTATCCCGCAAAATTCTTACATGTGACCTTGTTTACCAGCCTTAATGCCCCTGTTCCTCCACACTGAGGCCAACTTTAGAATCTCACTTTAGGTTTTAAAATTATCAACAAAACTACAGGAAATTGTGTATAGAAACAAAGAAAAACCTAGATTCCTACAAAATGGTCCTGCTTTGTCAGGATCTGGACTCCTTTCTTTTGAACAGGAGCTCAGAGAGACAATTAGCAGAATGAAAGTCATTTTCCTGGAGAAGACTCTGGCGCCAAACTCATTGATGAGAATCACAGTGCAGCATATCCTGCAGGCTAGTAGGAGGTTATGTTGATCAGAATCATGAAGCAATAGGTCTTTCATGCGGCTAGGAGATTTGTGTGGATCATAATCCTAAAATAGTTGGTCCTGCTGGCAGTTAGGAGTTTCTGATGAGTTTGACCAGCTTTCTCAGTCCATACTTAGAATGTCATAACTTTTTCTTTATCTCTCTTTTTGGTTCTTTTGTTAAGTGATGACCAGAACCAAAAGACTGTTTTTTTCTCATACTTGGGGCTTCCCCACTCTTCCCCTGAAATCCTCTCTCCTTGGGTGATTGATTGTCTACTGTATTAGTTACTTTTCTATTGATTTGATAAAACACTGTGACAAAGGCATTTCATTAGAAGGGAGAGTTGATGGTTGGGATGGGGGGGTAGGGGTTATGGCTCCTAAGGGATAAGAATCCATGATACTGGAGAAGTGGCAGGTGCAATAACATGATCAGAAGTTGTGGGCTCACATCTCAAATGTCAATCAGGAAGATGTATGTGGTGCAGGGTATTGAAACTCCAAAGACCACTCTCAATGACAGTTCCATCAATACCACACTGCCTAAACCCTTCAAGCAGCACCACTAATTTTGAATCAAGTGGGCAAATGCCAGAACCTACAGGGCACATTCTCATTCAAACTGCCATATCTTTCTTGTTACTGATCTCTATGCTGGCTTAACTCAAACAGCATGACTTTTCATCTTCATTCACCTCCTCTGGGCAGAAGCCATAATTTACAGATTGTTTTCTCTGATTGGTTTTTTGTTTTATTTTGTTTTGTCTTGTTTTTCAAGGCAGGTTTTCTCAGTGTAGTTTTGGTGCCTGTCCTGAATCTCTCATGGTAGACAAGGCTGGCCTCGAACTATCAGAGATTCGCCTGGCTCTGTCTCCGAGTGCTGGGATTAAAGGCATGTGCCACCACTTCCTGGTTGATTGATTTTCTTTTAAGTTCTAATAAAATTGTCCTTAAGGTTAAAAATAAAAGGCATTTAAGAGGGAGAGTTAGATTGGAGAAAGTGAAAAGGAAGGGGAGAGGAAGAGGGAGAAACAGAGGAGGAGAAGGAGGAGAGAGAGAGAGAGAGAGAGAGAGAGAGAGAGAGAGAGAGAGAGAGAGAGAGAGAGAGAGAGAGAGTGAGTGAGAGAGAGAGAGAGATGGGGAGAGCTTACTTGGCATCAAAGCTTCTGTCTGTCTGATGTCATTCAATAAGTTACCTGATTCCATTAGCAACTGATGTTTGGAGGAGGTTCAGACCACCACAAAACAAAGATGAGAATCTGTATACACCATAACAGTATAAATCCATGAAGTTTTAAGGAAGGTCATCATAACACCCTTGAAAATGAACAGCAGCAGTCTGTGTTCTTTCCAGATAAATTTTTTCCCTTGCCAGATGCCTTATGTGAGAGTAGAATTCCTTCTGTCCTGTCTTGCTCAACATTTCACTTCTAGTTCTTTTCTTTCTTAACCAAATTCAACCTCAAAGCTATCAGAAGCCAAAAAACAGGTAAGGAAATTGTTATCTTGACTCTGGAATTTCTACCAGATACTTAAAATTTGGTATTCATCTGTTCTCTCTAAATCTTCTCGAGATTCCCAGCCTCTGGGGAGCAGAATTCAAATGCCTCTTTTGGGAATGATTATTTTGAAATGACCATGCTCACCAAAGCTCTTCTCTTACCACGTCTACATTTAAAGAACAGATCTGAGCTGTAGTGCGTAGGACTGATGCACAGGAAATGGGGTGGATGTCCATGAGACACCCCTCTTAGACTGGAGAGAAAGTGAAAGGCCTATTGGATTCAGTGCGAACTGTAAGACATGAAGCACAGCTCTGGGACGTAATCTCAAATGAGTGCACAGCTCTCTTCCTGATCCTTTTCATTTACCACACAAGTCACTGGCTACCTAGTGTTACACTCTCCTCATTGTAAAGCCATTCCTTAATTCTGAATGCTTCCAGTTAAATGTGGACACTTAAAAAAAGCAAAGAATCCACTAGTGTCTTCCACATCAACTACTAGGAAGTTCATGAGGTAAGATTCAGTAATAAAAAATTCAGAGGAATTTTTTTTCAAAATGGATTTACATCACCTACCTGTTTATATAAGTATTTTTCCCCATTGAGGAAAGGGGCCAAAAATGACTTCATGTGCTGAAAAGTACTAAGGCCTGGGTCCAGAAGGGACAAAGGCCTTAAAGATTCTATATCTTTCCTGGGGGGGGGGGGGGAATCAACATAAAGTGGCACCAATTCTTTATGCTTAACATCTTTGCAAGGACAAAAGAAGCTGTTTTGGAAGCAGAAGAGACAGGGTCTAGTGGGATAAATAAGGTAAACAGTATTAAAATCAGAATGAGATAAATGAGCGTAAACAAATGTGAGCATTGTATATCTGTAATTAAGGGAAAAGAGGACTTGTTACAATGGGGTAGATTAGAAGAAGCTGTGGAAATAGCCTGTCTTTTTCTAATACATGTATTGATATCATGTATCTTTTCTCAACCACAGGAAGTTTGCTTTTAATGACTGGTCCTCTAGGTTTTTATTTTTTATTATTTTTCATTTATTTATGTATTAAGCCAATCTATCAGTTTGTAGACTAGGCTGGCCTCAAAATCACAGTGACCCAACTGTCAGCATGATAGAATTTTAGATAATATGTGTTTTTAATTTTTCAATTTTTTATTATGAGATTATAATTTCAACATATCCTTTTTCCGTTCCCACCCTGTAGGCCATCCCATATACACTTCCTTGGTCTCTTTCAAATTCTTGGCCTTTTTAAAAATAATTCATTGTTATTACACTCATATACCTATAACCATATACATACATATGTATGAAAATACATAGGTATGTAAATATATATGAATATACCTATAACTAAGTGTATGTATATATATATAGATATATATAATATACATTTATGTGTATGTATTTCTAAATATAGCCAGCTTATTCTGTAGAAGGTTTAATGTAAGAGTGTTTTCAGGGCTGACCTTTGGTATTGAATAACTAACTGGTGTGCTCATCCCTGGGGAGGGCTGTTCCTTTTACTCCCAGCATTGCTTAGATGCCTATAGTTCTTTGTGTAGGGTTAGGGACTCCCAGGCATGCCTACCCATCTTATGCTTGTTTAGCTATTGTTTATGCATTCATGTGGTGAGACTTTATGAGTGTAGTTTCTGACATTCCTAGGGAATACATTCTCATAACAAAGTCTGTGATATATTTAGGTGTGTGTTTCTGTGTGTGTGTGTGTGTGTTTCTCTCTCTCTCTCTCTCTCTCTCTCTCTCTCTCTCTCTCTCTCTCTCTCTCTCTCGCTGTGTGTGTGTGTGTGTGTGTGTGTGTGTGTGTGTGTGTGTGTGTGTTTCTGTGTGTGTAGGCATTTGCCTGTGAGTACCGGAGTATTCTAGAGCTGGAATTCCAAAAGATTCTTGACTGACATGTGGGTGTTGGGAATTGACCTGGCATCCTTTGCAAGAGTGCTCTTAATCACTGAGCAATCTTTCCTGCCTTAGATATTATATTTTCTGATGTTCTAGCACCAGCCTTAGTATCTTACTGAAATACACATTAACACACCTACTGAATGCAACAACTGACATTTATTCTTTTTACATGTTGATGAGAGCCAAGTCTTTCTTTTTAAAAATTATATGCCCATCAATTTGCAAGTTATTTACTGAGATGTAAAAGCACATTTAACTACCATATGCATTTTGTTAGGGTCCAAGAGTAGCCCCCCAAAAAGACCATCAATCACAAGCGCAATCAGCAAGAGCATTTATTATTTCCAACATGTTGGGGTAGGGCAGATAGCAACCCCAAAGTGAGTTCACAAGCTCCTTTTAAGCAAAGGTAGGGGAATTCTAGGAAGGAGGGATTAATCTGGTGCTGACTGGTGGAGGAAAGATTAGTCTGGAGGCTGATTGGTGGGAGGTTCTAGTGGTTAGGCACCTTCCAGCAGCAGGGTAGGGACAGCTACCTTTAGCTAGTAAGAGGCTGGGGAGCTCCTTCTGAGCCAGCAGAATGCTGTGGGGTGTCTGCTGGTTAGTTTCCCCTCAGTTGTGGTCTTCCTGAGAACTGCTTGCTCAGCTCCAGCCAGTTCCAGTAAATTAAAACTAAGGCCTGGTCCCTGGCAGGGCTGTTAGAGACCTATCATGGCTCTGGCTCCCCAGCCCTCTCACATTAAAGCAATCCCTTCTGGTGAGTGAACCTACTTCAGTCACAGAGATTTTTTTCTTGTATCCAGTAGCAATTTCTAACACATTTGTCTGTATAAAGATTGATTTTTACCTCCATAACATCCTGCCCTTTATATGGCAATATGTTATTTTCTTTGCTAAAGACTTCAGGTGCAGAAAAATATTTGGGGTGATTAACATATTGTATAAATTTGGCTTTGGTTTACCTGGGGCATGGGTTGAAGCTTGAGAAACTAATGGGTGATATGTATTTGAAGTAAAAGTGTATCTTTCTAATGTTTTAATTGAAATAGATGTATTGAACTTCCCCTTCCCTTTTCTGCCTCCAGTACCTCACAGCAAACTCCCTTGAACTTCCCCCATATTCTCTCCATAAAGAAATTGGCAATCTCTTTTTCTTTTATTATATTTCTTATACACAGACACACATTTGCACATATACATGCATGTACACTTGCTGAGTCCATTTTTGTTATTTTATGTGTATGGTTTCAAGGCTAACCACTCTGCATGGAACAACCAATGGGGGCTCATCCTTAGAAGAATCTAATTCTCTTTCTCTGGGGAGTTAATGGCTTCCTTTATTTAAGGTCTGGGCATGCCAGGACCCCATAATCTGTCCCCAGTTCTACATTAACATACTCATCTATATTGCTATTTTTCTGGTCTTGTTTAGACAATCATTTCTAGGGAAGATTATTTCACAGTGGAATTTTAGTATTTTGGCTTTTCCAATATGTATGCCTCCATCTTCTCCTTTCAGATCCATGGGAGTTTTGCTTGCACCAGGTTTCTACCTGACCCCCAAATGCTCCTCCCCATTAAGATATCTCTTTCATTACTCTCTCCCTGAATCCACCCCCACAATGCGATCCCTCACATTCCCATCTCATCCAGCACCTCGTCTACCAAAGAGATCTCTTATATCTTCCCTTTCAAGGAACATCCATGCATCCCCATCTTCTTTGGGCCATCCTTGTTATCTAGGCTCTCTGGAGCTGTGGATTGTATAATGCTTATCCTTTACTTTACAGTTAAATATCCACTTAAGAGTGAATACATACTATGTTTGTCTCTCTAGGTCCAGGCTACCTCATTCAGGATGATTTCTTTTTCTAGTTCCATCTATTTGCCTTCAACTTTGATGATGTCATAGTTTTAAACAGCTGTGTAACATTCCTTTGTGTTGAAGCACAGCATGTTCTCTATCCATTCTTCAGTTAAAGAGCAACTAGTTTGTTTCCAGTTTCTGGCTATTACAAATAACACTGTAATGAACATAGTTGAGCAAGTGTCCTTGTGGTATGATTAAGCATTCTTTAGGTATATGCCCAGGGGTAATATAGCTGGGTTTTGAGGTAGAATGATTCCCAATTTTCTGCAAAATCTCCATATTGATTTCCAAAGTGGCTGTGCAAGTTTGCACTCTCACTCATAGTGGAGGAGTGTTTCCCTTGCTCCACATCCTCTCCAATATAACCTTTCATTAGTTTTTATGTCTTAGCCATTCTGACAGATGTAAGATGGTATCTCAGAGTTATTTTGATTTGCATTTCCCTGATGACTGAGAATGTTGTACAATTATTTATGTGATTCTCAGCCATTTGAGATTCTTCTCTTGATAATTCTCTATTTAAATATGTACTCAATTGTAACATGAATTCCTAAACAGTCTTATTAATATAAAACCTGGAGGCAGATATTTGGGTGAAAGCTGAAAGATCAGAGAAACAGATCAAGCCAGCTACAAGTTCTTACCTCTATGAAATCCTTAGTCTCAAGAGAGTGAGTTCCCATTTTCTCACACTGTATACACCTTTCTGTGTCCTGCCATATTACTTCCTGGGATTAAAGGAATGTGTCACCACTGCCTGGTTCTGTTTGTTTCATGTAGCCAGGTGTGATCTTGAACTCAAAGAGATACAGATGAATCTCTGCCTCCCAAGTGATAGAATTAAAGGTGTATGCCACCACTGCCTGACTTCTATGTCTAATTTAGTGGCTGGATTTTTCCACTGATTCCCAGGTAAGCATTATTGGAGTATACAATATATCAACACATTTCCACTTTTTTGTCTAAAATAATAAAAGAAGTTTATAACTAATATAAGCAAATCTATATACAATAGGTACAATAACCATATAAAATATATACAGCCAAGAATTACATTAACAATGTCCAATCCATTAACATTTGACAAATTCAAAGAAAACATTCCATTATTTATCCTATTTTGGTGAGTCCAAAATGTACCTAACTCACATTCTATCTTAACTTGTATTACCAACTAAAACTATCTTTTGATACAAAATTTATACACTTAACACATTTTTAGTGAGTTTCTCTTCTGAATTTATTAACAAGGAAAATTATAAATATGGTAATCTAATCTTCAACTCTTTCAGAGACCTAAGAATAAAATAATATTATCTGAGTAAGAAGGAAGTGCAAACAAGTGATTTAAAAAAAAAAATGACATCATTGAAGGTTTTGTAGACACAGGTGCAGATGTAACAAAAATTGCACCAGAATCTTGGAATCCAAATTGACCTCTTCAGGAGGTAAATTGCAGCTTTTAGGGACGGAAGCATTATTTCAAGTGAAACAGAACATGAGGGCCAGAAGGACAGAGAGGAAAATTAAAGCCATATGTGGCTGATATAGCTATAAATCTATGGGGATGTGATTTATTACAACAATGGAATATCCAGACTAACATTCCTCCAATCTCAGAAACAAATATTAAATTAACATGCTTCTGAGAAAAATATTAGAAGATATAATAAAGAACAGTCATTGAGCACTGAGATTGTACAAGAACAGGGCACAACAGCTGCTGATCTTTCAAAGATATCAACAGCTCTACCTTTAAAATGGTTGACAGACAAGCCTGAATTGGTTCAGCAATGACCTTTAACAAAAGAGAAACAACAGGCCTTAGAACAGCTGTAACAGTATAAGAGCAGTTAAATGTTCAGTCCTTGGAATTCTCCTGTATTTGTTACTAAAAAGAAATCTGATAAGTGTAGAATGATAACAGACCTAAGAGCAATTAATAAGATAATTTAGCCAATGGCCTTTCTACAATCTAGAATTCCTTTGTCAACTCTGTTACCTAAATGATGGCCTCTTACAGTTTTCAATTTAAAAGACTTTCTTTTCAATACCCTTACAAGAAAAGGACAGAGAAAGACTTGACTTTATGGTGCCTTCTTATAATAATTCTCAGCCAGTTAAGAGATATCAATGGAGAATTCTCACACATGGAATGTTAAATAGCCCAATCCTGTGCAAATATTTTGGATGACAGTCATTGGAAGTAATACATAAAAAATTTTCTGAATCTATAATTTATCATTACACAGATAATATTTTACTAGATGATTCAAATGTAGATACCTTAGAAAGAATGTTTGAAGAAGTAAAGAAAATTTTGCCTTTTTGGAGATTGTAAATCACTCCTGAAAAGATACAAAAAGGAAATTCTATTAATTATTTATGATATAAAATAGGTCTATAAAAAACAGAATACAATGAAATAAAACAAAATAAAACCGGTATAGGATCAAACAAACAAATAAACAGAAAAACACAACCAAAGAACCCCCACTCGAAATACATATAGTCCAAAAGATATGCAAATGTCTTTTCAAAACATAAAATAGGAAACCTTAATGTATAAGAAAAAGAACTGTAAGCTTTAAAAATCCCAGACAAATAATTATGTGACAAAAATCATTCAAAAGTACCATTGAGGTTTTTTTGTCTTGTTCTGTTTTGTTTGTTTGTTTACCATCTATGTCTGTGAATGGGGCCTACCCTTAATGTGTGGTTTGTGTACCCAGTGAGGCTCTATTGGACAAAAGTAACTTTTTCTTTGCAACCAGTCATCAGTTGTAAATAGCTTTTTTTTTTTAATTAGGGATGAGAGCTTGGTTCCACTTCCTTGTCAGCACTAGGTCCCCCAACTGGCTTAGACCTGTGTGGGCTTTGTGCATGCCACCACAGTCTCTGTGAGTTCATATGTGATTCACTCCTGTTGCATCTAAATGGCCTTATTTTCTTGGTGTCTTTTTAGCTATCAGGAAAATACAAATTAAAACTACTTTGAAATTTGACTTTACCTCACTCAGACTGAGCATGATCAATAAAACAAATGATAACAGATGATGTATAAAATATGGAAAAGGGGGCAATTTTATTCAATGCTTTTGAGAGGGTAAGCCAAAATAACCATTATAAATGGAAAACATTGTGTGGATATTAAGCAAGCTGGAATTGATCTACCTCAAGATACAAATACACCTATCTTAGGCATATACTCAAAGGACTCTACACCCTAGTAGAAAAATACTTGCTTATTCAGGTTCATGGCTGCTCTATTTATAATAGACCAGCTATCATGGTCAACCTATATTTCCAACAACAAATGAATGGATAATAAAATGTGCTATATTTTCACAGTGGAATATTATTTAGTTCTTAAGAAAAAATGAAACTAAGAAATTTTCAAGTAAATGGATCAAGCTAGAAAAAAAAATTTCCTCACTGAGGTAACCCAGACCACAAAAGGCAAACCTTGTATGATTTCTCTTATATTTGTTTCTTAACTTTTCAGCTTCCAATCTGTATGCTACAGACTGAATATCCACAGAAGATAGATTCCTTGTAATGGATCAGGGAGGAGAAGAGCTCCAAAGAAAAGAGAAATAGAGGACAGATGATGCTGTGGAGAGTAAAACAGGAACCTAGAATTGGAAGATCAAATGGCAAGCGGTTGGGATATAAGGGTAAGGGAATTTTATGAACAAAGATAGCTAGCATTGAAGTTCTTTGGAAAAGTCTTATGGAAACCTACTAGTGTAGAAGCTTCCTAAAATAATGCACATATGGAAGGAATATAAATTGAGCCACCATATAATGCAGGAGACAATGTCCCAACTAGACATACTATGCCACCAAGTAAAACCTGCTGTGCCAAGATGGGTTACATTTTACTGAGTTATTAGCCAAAACAGTACAATGGAACCATGAAACATAACAAAATAATACCAAGTTTATTGATTGTCATCTAAAACCTGAAAGGTTTTTGCTGATGAAAACATTTTCCAACATCATTGAGCTAGTTCCTAACTAGAAACTTCACTCCTACTGACTTGCATTCATGATGCTAAAAGGTACTCTGCACAGTACCAGAGGAGAAAAAAAATCATCAGTACCTAGCAGCTATAAATCTTGGAACCTACAAAGGTCATCTGTGTGAAGATACACTGGTGCAATTGTGGCACCAAAGTTATGAGGATAACCAACCACTCTGATTGGACTTAAGGGTCAGTATATGTCATGGAAACCATACCTGACACTGCCAAAATGGCAAAGGAACTGGGCCTATGTAGGTCACAGACCTGGTAGAAAGTTTAATATTATTATTCTGCTAAAAGAACACTGCAATAAAATGACCCCTAATGACATGCGGATATTCCCATTGATCAGTGCCTTGCTCAAACACCATCAGAGAAACTTCTTCTTGCAGTATATGGGAGTCAGCACAGAGACTTACAGCTGTACAATACACAGACAAAGAGCATAGTTCAATCCCTCAGCTAAATGAGATGCTCTCACCTGACCCTTCCACTCAAGGTCTCAGGGATCTATGCGGAAGAAGACACAGGAAGATTACAAGAGACTGAAGTGGTGAATGACTTCAAGGAAGCTTTGTCTTCCAGATGCAACAAAATTGAGGCACATTTGAAGTCACAGAGACTGTGACAGCTCACACAAGGCACGTGCTTCTTCAAGGCCTAAGGGGTCCAGAATTGGAGAGTTGAAGACGACAAAGGCCCCATCCCTAACCAAGACGGTATTAGAAAGTGATACTTGCTGGAAATCTATTTTTGCCAACAGGTGTCACTGGATGTAACAACCGGACTGCAGAGCAGGCCATTGTCCAGGAATGTTTTGCCAACACAAAGTGTACTCCCCGAGTTTCTTTTGTTTCTTTTTTCATTGACTTTTTTGTGTCATTTGTCATTTTTGTCTTAATTGTCTTGTTTTTGTGGGGTTTTTTTGAGAGTGATAGAGATTGATAATAGATATATAGATAGATACATAGACAGACAGACATATAGGAGAAGAACTTCAATTCAGATGGGTAGAAATTTGGGGGTAATGGAGGTAATGGGAGTAGTTAAGGGAAAGGGAAAACATGATCAAAATATATTGCATGAATTTTATTGAATAATTTATGTTTTTTGACATGGACTTTTTTTTCCTTTATTCATTGGTGTCTGTCCATATGTCCTGTATGCTTATGAAATGTTTTTTAAAATATGTATTTAACATTTTTTTGCTGAGCTGTTTATATCTTTTACCCTTTTCTCAAGACCTGAAATTCTGTCTTTAATGTCTTTTTAATCTGTTGGTGAGACTTATCTCTGAGGTTTTTGTTAGACATCTAGTGTTTTAATTTCTAATTTCCTTTCAATTTGAGTTTTCATTAGTATTTCTATTTCTTTGTTAAAGTCTACTTTTCGTGTATGAAGTTGTTTTCATTATTTTATTCAACTGTTTGTGTTTCACATTCATCATTAAGGCATTTATTCATATCCACTTAGAGTCTTCAGACATAGTCACAATTGATAGTTTGAAGTTCTTGTCTTGTGCTTCAGCTAAATTGTTCCCTTTAGGCCTTAGCACAATAGAAATCCTGGCTTCTGTCTGAAGTACATTGTCTTGGTTGTTCATGTTTGTGTTTTTACATTTGGATCTAGGCATCTGGAGTTATGATGGTTGAAGTGTTTCTTGGTATAGATGTCTGGTCTCATCTTTGTTGGTTGGGTGTTTTTGTTTTGTTTTGTTTTGTTTTGTTTTTTTGGTTGCTGTTGCACACTCTCAGTCCTAAGCAAATCTGGTAGCTGTGGGGTCCTCAAGTCCCAGCGAGTTTTGTAGCTTAGGCTTACCAGGTAGGGAGTTGTTATTCAGGTCAGTGGAAAGTCACAAAGAAATGGAGATGAGTTAGAAGGAAAAGCTCAAAGGACCATCTGAACAGAACTAGGTGTACCCTTGGTCCACAACAAAAGTCTGAGATTCAATATTATGCTGATGGCTTGGGAGGAGAAGCTCAAAAGGAAAATTGGAGTAGGACTAAGGGTAAATTTGGAGAGAACTGAATGGAGAGTGGGAAGGAGGGTAAAGGTATCCTCCTTGAGTTCCTGTCTAGTATGGAAGCTGAGGTCCCTGGCAGACAAAGGCTCTGAGATGAGTTGTTTACAGAAGGTTAGAGATGGGCTAGAAAAAAAGAAGATTGAAATAGGCTGCCAGGAATAACTACGGGGACTCTGATGCCAAGCTATGGACCTTAGGCCCCAGGTTTCCCTCTAACATTCTTGGAAATAGTCAATCTGATCTCCCAGTAAGACCCAGAAGTACCAAGCCTTAGATGAGAAACCCTGAGGTCATTTTATAAGCCAGAACATTCAGAAAATGAATCCAGACATTTTATATTTAACAAGATGATGTGAGGCAGGAGTGAGAAAGACAGTGGCCTTGCTCTCCTTCTTTGGGAGAATGGGAGATTGAGAATGAGATTGAAATAAGCAATACCTCCCGCACTGTACGATGAGTTGGGCTCCTTGACTTCTGTGAACCACATACAGTGCTACCTACTTCAGAATAGTTAATTAATGTCAAGGTCCTCTATTGTTGGGAGGTGAAAGAGAAAAGGTAAAATCATCCAGATGTGGACACAACCTGGGTTGTCTCCAGCATGGCTGGTACACTCACTGTCACCTCTTATTTTCTATCATTTACAAAAGATCAGCCAAGGTTTTGCCACCTTGCTCAGCCAGAACAGAACTTCAAGGCTGGCAGTGAGTTGAGATTATGGCAAGTGATGATGTTGAATGGGTGGGACACTAACAATGATCTCTATAGGAGCCTGAACCTTCTGGCATGACAGACACTAAAAGCTCAGCTCCCACTGCAGAGGGAATGAAGTGATACATCCTCTACTGCCCTGAAGAGAAGGTGCAGAAGCAATGCACAGAGAAACAAAAATCAAGGCAAAGACTGCCCAGTACAGCAGACTTGTCTCCCACAACAGGTTGTCCAGATTCCACCTGGAGAATTGTCAAGGAAGCCATTATCTGAATGCTGAACTGATACTGGTGATGGCTAGGCCATGGTGTAGATGGTGGTGAGTCACATTAGTCATAAAATTTATGTCAAGTACTAACCTTACTACAAAGGGTAATGTCAGTCTAGATTCCTAAACTTAAAACTGGCCATCACTGTACTGATGCTGTGAACACCTTTGTGGACTTCTCTATTGCTTTTAAATTAATGAATTTTATTGATAATTTCCATTGTTTTAACTAAAGATAATTAAATAATTGGAAGTGGTAAGCATGACACTCAGAAATCTCATTGACTCAAAACTATTAAGTGTTCAAGGTAACTAGAGTGAAAATGATATACTTTGTACCTAAAAACTTGAAATAAAATAAAAATAAGCAAGAATATTTGAACATATGAGCAAAGCTAAGTGGACTCAGTAAGTTATGTGTATACATGTGCTTATTGCATATATATATGTATGTATATATACATGTATATATGTATATATGTGTGTGTTTATATATGTGACAATGATATAGTAAAGATCCTGAAATTGGGAAGTAGGACATGAGAGGCATTGACAGAGAGAGAAAGAGGAATGATGTAAATGTAGAACTCATTTATGAAGTTCCCATAAATTATTAATATAGTATGTAATTTATTGTACCATTTTATTATTCCTGATAATTTACTGGCTTGGTCCCTCCTAAGTCTGTTCAGGTTTCTGTCTGTGTCTTGGAGTGACACTGTTAAATGACCCTTAGAATATGGTGTACATATACACAAATAGACACACACACAGGAACCAGACAGACAGAGAGAGAAGAGTGGGTAAATTTCAATCCCAGAGTTTGTTATAGAAACAGACCCTGTTCTGCTTCCTCACACACTTCTCTCTTCTGGCCCCAGGATGTTGTAATATGTCTTCAAACACTCCTTAAAGCTGGACTCCCTGCACATATTCAGGTTGAAAAGACTTTGGGTTCAGTTAAGAGAGAAGTTCCAACAACATTTAGGTGTGCTGTTAAGTTACTAATATGAGATAACAACAATTTCTTTATGCAGGGACTTAGTGCTGTGAATTTTCCTTTTAGCACTGCTTTCATTGTGTTCTATAATCTGGATATGTTGAGTATTCATTTTCATTGTATTCTAGGGGGTCTTTAATGTCTCTCTTTATTTTGCCTTGACCTAGCAGTCATACAGTAGATAGTTGTTTGGTTTCCATTAGTGTGTAGGTTTTCTATTGTTTTTGTTGTAATCCAGTTTTAATTCATGGAGAGTTGTCTGATTGTCTAGCCATCACCTGCCACTTATATTTCTCTCTTGGGCACTTCCAGAGCAGTGCTTGCCTCTAATTTTACCTATAGGCACATTTTCCATTATACTGAAGAGTTGCAAGAGAATTATTCATACAGCTATTCAACTGTACCAATAAAACTGCATTGAATCAAAAGACAGAACCAGCAATTGGCTGAGCAGGATTAGCCATAGAGTCATTGGAGGACTGAGGAGGTCTGATAGAGAGGAACTGGAAGGGAGAAGAAGGAATTTCCAGGGAGATTTTGGTGATGGTCTATCAAGAAAAACATGGAAAGAGGGTCAGCCAATTGACTCCCCCCTGTTGTTTGGATTTATCAGGTCTTAGACTCAATTTCTGACTGCCAAGTTTTTATTATACTAGAACAATTTAGGTAAATGTTATACTGAAGTACATGAGCTCTGGTGCAGTCTAACATGGGCATGGAGGAAATCCACAGCTTTCTTTGCAAATACTGTGAATGACCTGACTCAGAGTATACCTGCAACCTAGTTGTATTCACTCAGAGTCAGGTTTTTTGTTTTGGTTTGGTTTGGTTGGTTGGTTGGTTGGTTGGTTTTTTGAGACAGCATTTCTCTGTGTAATTTTGGTTTCTGTCCTGGACCAGGCTGACCTCAAACTCACAGAGATCTGCCTGGTTCTGTTTCCCTATTGCTGGGATTAAAGGCATGTGCCACCACTGCCTGGCCCAGAGTCAATCTTGAGGCCTGACCCATCAGTTGTCAAAGTTTAGTTCTGTGCGACTTTTATCTTGATGTCATTCACACACACAAAAACTGAAGTGTGTTTCTTAGAATGAACTTATTCGTAGCACTTTTAACTAAGTCTAGAAAGTCACAGATGCAAGATTTTAAAATCAATTCCTAATGCTGTTTAGTAGTCTTTTCTGAAAAGAATGGCAGCAGAGAGAAAGCAGACTCTGAGAAATGAGACTGGACTTTTGGTGACTCCATAAATACCAATGTTTGTGTAATAAGACAACACTCAGGAATGTACTTAAAAATTCTAATTACACTGGATTACATTTTACTGGAAAGACAAGAATGGACCACAAGTATAGCTTGGTAGCCCAGAGAGAAAAAGGAAAATGAAGGTGGTAGGCCACACTACACCTTCTTCTGAGTCAGATGTCATGACCAAGTACACACCACAGACAGGATATTGGAGGGTGCACAGCCTTGCTAAGTCCAGCTCACCAGAGTCAGGAGACTGATCATGAGTTTCTGTAGGTTTGCTGTGATCAGAGACCACAGAAGCTTAGAGTGATATGCTGAGCCAAGGGACTCTTGAATGAGCTGGAACTCTACATCTCATCATCAGTTTCTACATCACAGCCTTGAAGAACTTTCTTCATATAGGCTTTTATTGAGAGCCCCCCTGAAAGGGAGTAATCTGCATAATCATCAAACATTTACTACCCCAAAAGGTATAAAAAATAATAGAAGGCCTAAGTAGCCTTGTTATGCTGTGATTTCCAAGACCGAGAACTCTGTGGCATCTCCACCATGTCCTGGACCCTCCTCCTGTTCTCCTTCTTCTCGCTGTACACAGGTGACCTACCCAGACTCAGTGTCTCAACTCAGACACTACTTGTAAGCTGTGAAACCTGAAGTCAATTTTGGTAGAGCTTTTGTTTGCAGATTCCATGGCCTCCTATATGCTGACTCAACCCCCTTCAGTATCAGTGGCCCTAGGTCAAAAGGCCATAATTATCTGCTCTGGAGATAAACTCTCAGACAAGTATGTTCACTGGTACTAGCAGAAGCCAGGCCTGTGTTGGTCACATATGGAGATAATATGGATCCCTCTGGTGTTCCAGACCAATTCTCTGGCTCCAAATCAGGGAACAGGGCCACCTTGACCATCAGCAAAGCCCAGGCTGGAGATGAAGCTCACTATTACTGTCAAATCTGGAATAACATTGGTGATGTTCATAATAACAGAGGTAGATGAGAAAGTAAGACACAAACCTTTCCTCTACGGTGACCCTGACAACATTTTTCTATTCAACTTTCAGAGTTACATCACTGTCCCTTGCCAATAACTGTGTAACTTAATGCAAAATCACCAAACTTACATGACTCAGATGTGAAACTGCTAATTATCTTTCTTTAGACTCTACCACACAGAGAAGGTAGCCACCTTCAGAAAACATCACATAAAGGCCTTTTTTTTTTTTTTTTTTTTTTTTTTTTTTACAAATGTATTAGAATATATCCATTGTGCCAAACAGTGCCTTTTGTTATTTGATAAAGAATTTTTCTGAGATTTTTGACATCTGCTTTGGTTATATTCAGACTTATCATTTTCTCTCTTGTTAGACTCTTCCTAGGAAAATACTAACATGGTGTTTGTGAATTATAAAAAATCTCGCAGTCTAATGAGTGTGCAGTAAAAACTGAGAAGATAGCTCAAGAAAGAAGAATCATTCCCTCTTCCTTACCTTGTCCCAATGTCATGACCTATTCTCCCTAGAACCCACACAGAAGACATCATGTCATACATTCCTTACTGACACAAAAAAATATACATGGGTTTGAGGTTTACTTTGAAGGAAAGTACTATATTGGTATACAGACTATCAGGAACTTGAACTAGGAAGTCAAGGGCAGTTGCATCTTAGATGAGAATATAGAAGTGTAGATATAAGCCTTGAATAAAAATGACACTGCCCAGCACACTTCTGCACATCTTATTTTTCATCCTCCAAGCCCCATTCATTTATACAAATTCTCTAAAATAATAAATTTCATGGCATAAAAGAACCTCTCCCAGCTTGTCTTTGGGTGTGGAACCAAGAATAAATTTGCTTCCCTCCCTATCAGCTCTGTATCCAGAATGTTGGATTTGATTGGTAATTGTATGGATTTGGAGTTCATAACACTATCTTTGACATATACCTTCCTCTGTTTGCATGGGGGCTAGAGAACCAGTCACATTCTGGTCTGGCCCAGATTTCCCAACTCTGAGACATCAAGCCTGTCCTTTCCTTCTAGCATCAATCAGGGTGGAAACAAAAGTGCATAGGAAAACTATATTCTAGAGGAAGAGAGGTGATTATAGATGGGAACATAGTCAATGTACATAATATGCTTGTCTGAAAATGTCCTCATAAAACATGGGATTAAGGAAGGTCAAGGAAAACAAGATGAAAGGTTAAAGCAGGAAAAGTAACTGGCATTTCACGTTTGTAAGAAATATAGAAATAACTCAACATTGAAAGGAATATCATTGATCTCAGAAAGATGAAAAATACAGTGTCTTAAGATTATGAACAAAACTACACTGAGCATTGGGAAAAGAATAGACACTGAAAAGTAAAGATCAGTAACACAGAGACAGAGCAGTAGAAACTATTAAAGATAAAGCTGCTCATTATTTTTTGGATATAGTTTAGTGATGAAATACCTGCCTGGAATAAATTAGATTCTATGTTGGATTCACAGCACCTATCATCCAATAAAAATGAAGAAAATTTTTTAAAAAGTGCAAAATATTTTCAGGATATCAATGAGTTTTCCAACTGTGTATGTCTCTCTCTGTGTCTCTCTGTCTCTGTCTCTTTGTCTCTGTCTCTCTCTCTCTCTCTCTCTCTGTGTGTGTGTGTGTGTGTGTGTGTGTGTGTGGTGTGTGTGTGTGTGTTTGCTCACTAATGAGAAGACAGTGTCAGAGAGCAGGACTGAACAATGTTTAAAGAATCAATTATCAAAAATGGACTGCATCTGAAAAAAAAATGTAAGAAACTAACATGTACAAGGAACACAATGAACCAAAGCTGAAAAAAAGCACTAAATGGCCTAATAAAAACAAGTGAAGAAGAAAACTGAACCCTGTATTATAAGAGCAGAATTGTCAACTGAAGAAGAGAAAGGAGTAAAATACTAGAACAACATGTGTGTAAAATGTAAATTGAAAATCCTCCTTACAGAAAACAATTTATCCAGTGAAAATATCTCCCACCAAATGACACCAGAAATAGTTTGTCTCTTTTAAACAAATGACTATATATAATGAAAAAATTTAATAATCTTTAAGACAAAACCAAACATTGATGTTATAGCCACAGACATGTTGTATTAATTCCAAGGGTCTTTTGATAAGATGTTAAACAATTCATCTAAGATTCTCCACAGTTAATTGACATTAGCATGGGGGTCTGCTGGTGGGCACTATCCTAACCATAGCATTTCACTGCAAAGTTTGCTGAAAGAGGACTGCATGAACATTTATCTCGGCACAGTTCTCTGGAACTTGCTTTACATCCTGAAATCAGAGCAGAAGTATTTTACAGTTAGATGGCACATGCATTGGCATCATGTGATTGCTGTGTCCTTTATATGGCATGCATTCCAGGAAAAGATGCCTTTGGTATCACTGTTGGAAAACAAGTCCTCTGCAGAGAACTCCAGCTTGTTCACTTTCCAGTGAATTCCAGATCACAGTTACCTTAAAATTACAGCCCTGGCCCCATTAAGACATTCTAACCATTCTTTAAGTTAGAAGAAGCCTTGTCAAACTCAGGGACGTTGTTTAATGCTTTCCTTTCCTCAAAGATCTTACAGTTGGCCAGCAGCAGATTAATATGCCAAACAATAGTGAACGACCTTTCTCAAGAGTAAAGACGACCACAGAGAGATGTGAAAACACATAATGCCAAGAAAGTCATGTGACACCCTAGATAATCAGAGGAAGTTATGGGTTATAGAAATTTATTAGTCAAAGAAAAATTAAATTATTTTGTCTTAAACTGCATAAGAAGGTTATTCTGTAATGCTTAAAACTTAGCTCCATTTCAAGCTGAGGTTCAAACTAAGTTTTACATAAAAAGGGGAAACCTGGGAGTCAGCAGATCCTTATCTTAGCCTAAGAACTCTTAACCACAGGATGCTTAGACTACATCCCTAAGGTCAACTCATCAGCAGTTGAGTCTTGACAGCAGTCTGAAGAGGAGACTGATTTCAAAGCCAATTCTCTCATTTTCCCTTTGTATATAATTGTTATCCAAAAATATTAACCAGATGCTCATTATGCTTTTGTAATCTTGCTTAACTGCTGCTTGCTCAGAAAAAATATCCATGATAATGCCTCATGTAAAAAAAAAATCCCCATATTTGAGAGAAATGTGGTTTGTACCTTTAAAAGCTCCTGACACTGTCTTCCTCTTTGGCAGCAGCTTTCAGATTGGCAAAGGAAGCTGTTTGTCACAATGTTGCTATAAATAATTTGGTTTTTGTTTTGTTTTCTTTTTTAATCTTTTAATTTGAAAGTAGTTTTGTGTGATGGGGCATCTCCCTTGTGGTCTTGAACTCTGCAACAATTTGACCAACATGGAAAAAGCTGAAGAGTTACAGAAGAGGTGTCTGAAGCTCTTCTAGTGTATGTTATTAAGTGCATAATAACTCTTGAGATTAGATATTGATGTGGTTAGGTCTGTGCTATCCACTCTACAGCACTAAATAACAAAGTATCTTTTAACATTAAAGTATCGTAGCTGATAATTGAATTAATCAGCATTCTTCATAGAAAGAGAACCAATGGAAGATATGCCAAATGATATCAAAGAAAAGATATCTGAAAGAAATGACAAAGACAATCCCAGCTTTGAAACCTGAGTTCAAATCCACCTGAACTCAGTTGTTGCTGTTGGTAGTGGTCATGGTGGTGGTGGTGGTGGTGGTGGTGGTGGTGGTGGTGGTAGTGTGTGTGCATGTGCATTTCCCTCTGGTGTGGAATTATCTGTTGCCTGTATTTTCGTGAGTGCAGCTCACTTCCTTGGGTTGGAGTTTACTTTCTAGTGCCATCTGTAGAGCTCAGTTTGTATCTAGATATTGATTAAATTTGACTTTGTCATGGAACATCTTGTTTTCTCCAGCTATGGTGATTACAAGTTTTGCCAATTACAGTAGTCTGGGCTGGCATCCAGGGTCTCTTAGAGTCTGCAAGAAGTCTATCCTGGATCTTCTGGCTTTCAGCATCTCCATTGAGAATTCAGGTATAATTCTGACATGTCTGCTTTTATTTGTTACATTAACTTTTTCTTTTGCATCTTTTAATATTCTTCTATTATTTGGTACATTTAGTGTTTTGATTATATTGTGACCAGGGGACTTTTTTTCTGATCCAGTCTATTTGGTGTTCTGTAAGCTAGAACCAGGTTACTAGTAGACCTCAGTACAGCTCACTGGCCTCAGGGACATAGATCCTTAGGAGGATGAATAAGGATTGGACTCCTTTATTGCCTGTCTAAAAGACAGACACCTGGTGTATCTACACCACTGCCGGCAGACCTTGGGGTCTGTTTCCTTTTTCTTGGAACATGTAACCTTTCCAAATACTGTACTAATCTCTGTCTCCTACATCTTATCAGGACCCTGAGCCTTTTAGATGCTAAGGTGAAAAGAATGAGCTGCCAGTATTCTGGGCTTATAGGCCTCAAAAGTTAGAAGAAATAAATATCCCCAATAGAAGAAGACACAAGACTGGTCATTCACATGCTCAGGAGAAAGGAAAGAATCAATAGTACAGAAATACCAGCAAGAGGCATGCAAGGGCTGCAAGGTTTGCCCAAGCAAACATCCAGTTCCCTAAAGGTTTTCTAGCTCCAATCTAACACAATCTACGGGTTGCATTGGACTCTTCAAAATGGCCAGGAGATGGTGGGGGACAGGAATGAGTTGTGTGGAAAACAATCTCAGCCATTCAGCCACTATGTTTTACTTTTATCTCTGTCTTGACCCCACCCTGCACCATAGGATTGCAGGCATAGATTTGGGACACATGTGCCAACTCCTGGACTTGGAAGCTCTGATCTCTGTTCTGTGTGTAACCTAGACTCTATTTCTTCTCTTTGTGTCCTTTGAAGTTCTGTATCCATCATAAACCAAAAACTGGGTTCTTGCTTTTGAAAGCCATGTGCTACACACAATTGGAAGACACTCGTGTATTGAACATAGGTGTGGTTTCTAAGAAGAGACAATGTTTTGGAACCCCCTGGAAGCTCTTTTCTTCTTTGAGAATCCAAGGATAGGAGCTCAAAAGGAGTGTGTTTTCCTCTGGTGGTAACTGGCTGTAACGGACACAATAGGGGACTCTGTCTTCATGAAAAGAGCAGTAGAGAAAGGTTTGAAGTTCTTGGCTGAATTATGAATGATATGATGTACTAGTGATAGTAACCGATGATAATGATGATGATAAACCAGACACAGTAATAACAATGTCATGAAGTTGACCCATTAGCACTGAAATGGCAATGACTCTTGATTTGGCTAAAAAAAATCATAATATCTTGACTGAATTCAAAGTTGTACATGTTTTTTTCTGGATTGTTGAAGTTTTGGGAGAGTTATACTTGAAGTACCCTATACTGTCCATGAATTAAATCATTGCACTCCAGAAGGACATTTAGAGAAGGTCACAGGATAGTCCCTGACAAAACCCCCTTGAACAGTCTGACCTGCCAGTGTGGGCACACCAGGTAGAAACAGATTGGGATCCCAGGCACTCCCAGGCAAACTGTCAACTAATGGGGCATGTGAAAGCCTGAAAGAGAAGTTCCTGTTATGAGGCCACTGGGCCAGCAGAGGGTGGCAGAGCTGCAGCAAACACCTGCCAGGGAACTGTGGGGAGGGCAGCCCTGGAGGTCAGCAGAGGAAGTCAGAATTGTCCACTCTATGCTCTGAGCTGCGGTGTTTGCATTGCATCAGACTTACATTATAAGATCAAAGGATACTGGCAGGGTTATGGGAAACATCTTGAAAATGCATTGAAGAAGCCTGGTCCCAGGTACTTCCTGGGCAAACTCCCACAGCACTGAGAGTCTCTAAGGAGATCACGCAGAGGCCCAAGCTCCCTAGAATGACAGTATGAGAGGATAGGTTCCCTGGGCCTATGCTCTTCATCCAAGATGGCTGTTTGTGTCTTGTTGCTACTCTCCAGGCAGTCTAGCAGTAACTATTTCTCTCCTGAGCATTTTTAGAAAACTTCTGCACTCCTCCCTTTCCTCTAGCTCATCTCCAGAGACATCTGATGTCAAGATGTAGCACACCAATGCTCACATACAGTCTCAGTTTTTCAGATAGGGCTGCTAACTAGACGCTCAATGTAGTCCTTAAACCAGATTGTGTTAAATACTGACACGAAATGGACAAGAATGAATTCCTCATGACAGCTGCTACTCTACTGTGGCAACAGGGACACCATAGGAGGAATTCACCATACCTGGAATAAAAGATGGAATTGTGAAGAATCAACTAAAGCAGGTGATTACAGACTTATCAAGCAACATATTGTGTAAGAAATGAATTAGGCCAGACCCTGATGAAAATGACTCCATTCTAGTGAGGTAAGCTCTGCACTAACCCTTGTTGGGGAGCCTCAGAGATGGAATAAATTTGCATAAGTACTACACTCTGCCCCACAGACCAGAGGGCAATAAGAGAAGCCTGCAGGGGCGCAGATGTGCTGTGATTTCAGAACACAGAGCTCTGAGACATCTTCATCATGGCCTGGACAGCTCTCCTTCTATATCTTCTCTCTCTCTATGCAGGTGAACTCTCAGCCCTCTCCCCAGGCTCACAGAAGACCCTGAACTCAGAGGGAAATCCCAAGGATGAGTCTTTTACTTTGACATCTTTACCTTCTCTTTCTTACAGGTTCTGTGGCCTCCTACGAGCTGACCCAACCACCTTCAGCATCAGTCACTGCAGGAGAGACTGTCAAAATCACTTGCTCTGGGGACCAATTGCCAAAAAATTATGCTCACTGGTTTCAACAAAAGCCAGACCAGACCATATTGCCACTGATATATAAAGATAGTGAGCGACCATCAGGGATCCCTGACCGATTCTCTGGTTCCAGTTCAGGGACAACAGCCACCTTGACCATCAGTGGAGCCCTGTCTGAGGATGAGGCTGACTATTACTGTTTGTCATCATATGGTGATGATAGTACTTTGTTCCACAGTTATTTAGGCAGATGGGGAAGTGACTCACAAACCCCTTGTCTGTGACTTGCATCTTATTCCTGTAGCCGCAGGAGGACCAGAGGCAAACCCACAAACATTTCTGGGCCTAGCTCACCCACATCTAAGACTTCCAAGCTGTCTTTCCTTCTATATAGTCCTCCAACAGACTCTGTAGTGAGTGCATTGGGTAGGTTTACAGCTGTCAGGGATACACTGTCTGGATTTGGGTGAAGAATGATTAGAAAAAGGGCACGTGAGTGGAGAATCATATGAACAAGACATCCATGTGTGTTGAAGGACTCCACACTTCTTTATCATAAAGTGTATCTCCATTGAACAAATGCTCCGGGTTACCTACTTCAAGGCCTCAACTTGTCTTTTCTCCTAAAGTTGTAGCACTCCATGACAGGCCAGTATATAGAACAGAGGAATTCAGAATAGTGGATATAAAGGGATCCCTGTTAGATAAGAACCACCTACTGAATCTTATATATCAGTCACCGGGTAGAGGTAAGCTCAATGGAATATGCAGCTGGAACTTGCACCTGCAGGTTCATGATCTACACAGAAAAGCTCCGTCTAATGTTACCTTGATGCTAAGAACTCAAGGTTCCTGTGTCAAGTACCTCAACTTGGGATATCCTCAAAAGTGACATCCTAATGTTACTTTATCTTCTCTCCACTGCCTTCTCCTTACTGTCTATAAGCTACTCTGGTTCAAATTTCTGTTAGAATCATTATTCAAGGAACCAAATAATGAAGACAAACTAACTCTAGTAAGGAACATCAAGGTTCTTGAAGACATCTCTGCATATAGAAGGTGGTGGTGAAACTAGTATAAATATCCAAATGCTCCTTCTACTTCCAATTATTTATTGTCCTATGTAAACAGAAGATATCCTCACATATTCAGTACTCTGGATTATGGGAGTAAATTAGATTCATCCTGGGGAGGAGTAGACAAGTCTATAATGTATCAGGAAACACAGGTTTGAGCTACAGAATGAAAGCAGTGTCCTATACATTCTTCCCATCTTGAAAAAAATGTCATTCCTATAGCCAGAAATACAGATGTCTCCAAAGTGGGAAATAAAGATGAAAATTTACATTAAAATGTAGAAGTAGCACACGGTTGACAATATGAAGGCCATACACATTGCCTTCATATTGTGCCACACAATCGCTAAAAAAAACTGACAAGTTTACCATGCTCTACCTACTAAAAAAAGCATCTTTATAACAGCTGTTGGTGGTCAGGACAATGGTCTTACTTGAGCTGAGGCCAGGAATTCACTTCCTAGTCCATAGAAGATACAGGTTTGTCTTCATTGCATTTATTATTTTTACTTCGATATCATGAAATCTAAATACTGTAATGAGCAATTAACTGCTTTAAAGACATATTATCATGGATAACACTGCGATATAAGGGGTAGAAAAATATTTGAAAAGAATACATTTCAAGATATTTATATCAAATATGAAAATACAGGTTTGGTCACAATTGATATTTTCTTCATTACAGATTTCATATTCTCTCTGCAGTCAGAAAATAATGTTTGCCAGTGTTGATCCATGAAGTCATCATGTCAGATAGGATTAAACAAAACTTCATTCTAACTGCAGATCCATGACTGCACATGTTAATTGGGACGATATATATTTGTGACTCACTGTTGATCAAGAAAACATTCTTTATTACATGAAACTCCTCAACCCAGTCCTCATGTGACCTCCACATTCACTTATGGTAGTTCAAGTCAGTAACTAGCCAATAGCTTCTATTTTATTTGATAATTTTTTTAACATGAGAATATAAAAGTGCCACACATACAAGTCAATGTGGTCATTGTTTAGTCCACTGGGATAATGTATCCCCTTCTGGAACTGATCTCTGTACTCTACCATCATTTTTTTCAAGTCACAAAGATGTGAAGCAAACATTGTATCTAGGGATGACACTGGGACACAGCCTGTGCAATCATGAACATCCTAGAGCCATAGCTACCTGTACAAGTCCTACACACATACCTACAAAGACTGAAATATGGGGTGTCGGGGCTTGGAAGCAAGTCAGTGGGAGAGAATGGAGGATGAGAGAGGATACTAGGTGGTAAATAGGATATACATTTATGAAACCAGAGAAATTTTTAATTACAATATAAAGGAACACACTAATCTCATTTCATAACCTTAATTCTGGCATTAATGAAGTTTAATGTGGGAGAAGTAATATACATTAGATAGTGGCTTTTAATATCCATACAGTGATGGCTAGTCTTGTCAACTTGTCAGAATGTAGAATTACCTGGGATGGGGGCTCTAGAAGTGACTTGGTTACATTAATTGAGATGGAAGTACCCACCCTCTGTGGGTAGCAACATTTCATCATCATGCAAATGATATATATGTAACATTGACTGAACAGACTATATATGTACTTAGAAATATATAATGTAATAAATGAATAGAAAGAAACTGAAAAACATTTTAATTATGTTATAATCTGAAAAGTATATTTAAAAAGATAAGCTCAACCACATTCCACCAAAGTTATAAATGTATCAACAGTTTATGTTATTTGTAAGTTGTAGTAGCTATGACTTAGTAGTCCTATGCGGCAGAGATGATCAAAACTCAGAATTAATCATCTGTACAAAAGTGTGTCTAGGACTCTTTCAGTGTTTATCATTGACACAGTTTATGTTACAAAGTCTCGACTCTGCCATCTTAGTTTGAGAGCACCAGTGACCAAAGGATGGGCATGGATCAGTCCAATAACATGCCATCTACATGGCAACCGTTGTACTTGTAATGATCTTACCTTTACATGGTACAGTGTTATTGTTATAGAAGTGTATAGTCTGGGTGAAAAAGTTTTAGATCTAAGTAGTGAAGTTGAGACTGGGGGCCATTCCTATTCAAACCACCACACCCAAAGTTAGTATAGCCAGGTGATAGAAGAGTTGTTTTCTAGCTTTTTATTTTTTTGCTGTTGAAAACTCCAGACTACTTCACAAAGTGACTACATTCATTTTTACACTCTCACAGTGTAGAAGAGTTGCCCTTCCATCACATCTACAGCAGCATTTGATGTCATTTGAATTGTTGATGTTGGCCCTTCTGACTGGAATAACATGGAAATTTAAATTAACTATATTCTCCATTTTGCTGATGGCTAAAGATTTTGACTAGTTCTCTGCATGCTTGCTGCCATTTTGTTTTTTTCTTTGAACCACCCTCTGTTCAATTCCGCACCAGCTTTTTAAATTGGGTACTTTTTTTTCTTGATATTTAGTGTCTGAGTACATTGTATATTCTAGATCCTAATCAGTGTCAGATGTCCAGCAAGCAAATGTTTTTATCTCATTCTGTGGAGTGCTTCTGCATTAGATTGACAGTTACATTTGCTGTACTGAATGGTTTTAGTTCTGCTATAAGAAAAAGGAAATTATGAAATTTCAGATGAAAAAAATCAGACTGGAACAATACACTGAATGAAGTAACTCAGGCACAGAAAGAAATCACCACATGTTGTTGCACTTGTGTAGACTCTTGCTTTGAATCTTTAGCTCTGTGTGTTTAATTAGTAATAATGTGGAAACCAAGATACTAGAAAGGACCATTGTTTGGGGAAGGAGAATGTCATAAGGGAGAGAAGTTGGAAGAATATAGACAAAATGAAAGTAGAGAGGAGAAATCCTAGAGTGGAAAATTTAAGCTTGCAGGCATTTGAGTTTCCTCTGTTGAGAATTCTCTGTTTAGTTCTATAGCCCATTTCTTAATTGGACTGTTGGTCTTTTTGATGTCTAATTTCTTGAGTTCCTTATATATTCTGGATATCAGTTCTCTGTCAGATGTGGGGTTGGTGAAGATCTTTTCCCATTCTCTAGGCTGTCGCTTTGCCTTGTTGACTGTACCTTTGCTCTACAAAAGCTTCTCAGTTTCAGGAGGTCCCATTGATTGATTGTTTCTCTCAGTGCCTGTGCTACTGGTGTCATATTTAGGAAGTGATCTCCTATGCCAAAGCGTTCAAGAATAAGGAATTGCTCAACATCCCTAATCATCAGGGAAATGCAAATCAAAACAACTCTGAGATACCACCTTACGCCTGTCAGAATGGCTAAGATCAAAAACACTGAGGACACTTTATGCTGGAGAGGATGTGGAACTTGGGGAACTCTCCATTGCTGGTGGGAATGCAAGCTTGTACAACCACTTTGGAAATCAATATGGCACTTTCTTAGAAAATTGGGAATCAATCTCCCCCAAGATCCAGCTATACCACTCTTGGGCATATACCCAAGAAATGCTCAATCATACCACAAGAGCACTTGCTCAGCTATGTTTATATCAGCATTGTTTGTAATAGCCAAAACCTGGAAACAACCTAGATGGCCTTCAACTGAAGAATGGATAAATAAATTGTGGCACATATACACAATGGAATACTGCTCATCAGAGAAAAACAATGACATCATGAGGTTTGCAGGCAAATGGATGGATCTAGAAAAAAATCATCCTGAGTGAGGTAACCCAGACTCAGAAAGACAAATATGGTATGTACTCACTTATAGGAGGATACTAGATGTGGAACAAGGATGACTGGACTGCTCCTCACATCACCAGTGAGGCTACCTGTAAAACAGGGCCCCAAGAAAGACACGGGGATCACCCAATGACGGAGAAATGGCTGAGATCTACATGAACAGCCTGGACATGAGTGGGCAATGAACGGCGAGGGTCGAGGGAAAGAGAGCAGGAGATCCCACCTGGATCAAGAACAGAGAGGGAGAACAAGGACTAGGAGACCATGGTAAATGAAGACCACATGAGAAAAGGAAGAACCAAAGTGCTAAAGAGGCCCACAGAAATCCACAAAGATGCCCCCACAAAAGACTGCTGGCAATGGCCGAGAAACAGCCGGGACTGACCTACTCCGGTAATGGTATGACCAAACATCCTAATAGTTGTGCCAGAAACCCCATCTAAGGACTGAGGAATCTGGATGCAGACATCTACGGCTAGGCCCCGGGTGGAGCTCTGGGAGTCTAATTAGCAAGAAAGAGGAGGGTTTTTATGAGCGAGAAATGTTGAAACCAAGGTTGGATAAAGCACAGGGACAAATAGCCAAACGAATGGAAACACATGAACTATGAACCAAAGGCTGAGGGGCCCCCAACTGGATCAGGCACTCTGAATAGGTGAGACAGTTGATTGGCTTGATCTGTTTGGGAGGCATCTAGCAGTGGTACCAGGTCCTGGGCTCGCTACATGAGATAGCTGTTTGAAACTTGGGACTTATACAGGGACGCTTGGCTCAATCTGGGAGGAGGGGACTGGACCTGCCCGGACTGAGTCTATCAGGTGGATCTCAGTCCTCGGGGTGGCCTTGATCTGGAGGTGGTGGGAATGGGGGCTGGGCTGGGGGGAAGGGGAGGGGGGCAGGAAGTGGGAGAACAAGGGAATCTGTGGCTGTTATGTAGAACTGAATAGTATTGTAAAATAAAAGGAAAAAAAAGAAAAAAGGAAAATTTAAGCTTGGAAGGTACTGAGTGATTGAACAGGAAAGGACAAACAGGCACAGTTAACTATAGTGAAGATGTGACATGTATAAAAAAGAAAGGGGATGGAGTTGAGAGAGTATATTCTGGGAGATGGGTGGGGACGTTGAAAGAGAAGATATATTTTCATGTAAGTGTAACGTTTTCAAGAAGTACAAGATTCCTAGTATAACATTTAGGGTCTTTTATGTACAAAATCATATCATCTGCAAATAGGACTGCTTTGAATTTTCCCCTTTCTATTTGCACCCTTCTATTTGATCTCCTTCAGTATTCTTAGTGTTTAGTTTAATATAAGTCTTCAAGTTCTATTTTAAGTAGGTATGAAGAGAGTTGAAAACCAGTGTTTTCTCTTATTTTAGTGAAACTTCCTCAGTTTCTGACCATTTTGGTTGATGCTAGCTGTGGACTTGCTGTTCATTGCCTTTATTATATTGAGGTATGACCCTTGTGTTCCTAATGTCTCCAGAACTTCTATCGTACAAGGATGTAAAATTGTGTCAAAGATCATTATTTTATCTAATGAGCTGATCATGTAGTTTTTGTCTTTCATTCTAATTATGTGGTAGATGACATTTATGGATTAACTTATGTTGAGCCATTCCTGAATCTCTGGGATGAAGCACCCCTCAATCTCCCATATATGTTTGTTCAATCAGAAACCCGAGTCTGATGCCTCCAGGTGGCTGGATATGACCCCTCTTTTACCTTTGTTCTACATCTGTCATAGTTTCTTACTTGTCTGTTCCAAATTACACAGACCTAGCCTGGCTCTGTGGGTTAATCTAAAAGACCTCCACTTGGGAAACCTCAGACCACGCACTTCTTCAGGTCTAAGTTCAAATGTGCCCTCAGTATATACTAGACAATGGTCACTGTTGACCCAAATTGAGAACTTATGATATTAATTTCTAAACTGATAGAGATAACTTCATAAGATAAAATGGATTTCATGCCCTTCCTCTCATATAACTCCAAGCTCATCTGAACCTTTCTCATCCAACTAATCAGATCCTGCTTACAACAGTGGCTAGATCCCAAAATTAAATAATTTTTGTCCCCCTTCTCAAAGAACCCACTGGTCTGTAGGAAGTGAGCAAGAAAGTCAAGATGAGCTTATACCAAGCACACACTGCCACACAGGACTACAGAGGATCCTAATGCCTGCTTATTTGACTGGGTCTCAAAGCCTGCTTTCCCTGAATGAGATACAGTAGTTCTTTTATCTGTGGTCTGCTTTTCTTTCTGCCCCAGCTAGTAGCCTGGACACTCTTTTGTAATTTTATAGTTTTTTGCCTGATGGCCTCTGGTACTTACATTACTCACAACTTTATTCTTTCCTTTTCCTTTTCCTTCCTTCCCTTTCCTTTTCCTTTATTTTCCTTTCTTCTCTTGAGACAGAGTTTCACTATGTAACTCTGGCTGTCCTGGGTCACTAAGTAGATAGATGAGTCTGATCTCAAACTCACAGAGATCCACCTGCCTCTGCCTCCCAAGTGCTAAGTTTAAAACCATGCACTAATATTCTAGGCTCAACTTGAAGTCTTTATAAGAGAAAAAATACTTAAGCTTTTTAGATTGACTTCTCCAAGCTTCAAGCTTCACACACACACACACACACACACACACACACGCACGCACGCACGCACGCACGCACGCACGCACGCACGCACGCACGCACACACGCGCACACACACACACACACTGCTTATGCATATTTAAATCACTGAGTTCAGTCTTTCAATGATCCAAATATCTTGCAAAATGGATTATACAGGAAAATTGTTGCATGCTGTTTTGCTTGATTGGAAAGTTGGCTCTGGAGATAAGATGTGGACTGTTCATTTTGGACCCAGGTACATTTACCTAAAAGTTTCATTCAAACTCCCTGTCCTGACTCTGTGACAGGGAGAAGGAGAATCAACCAGGAAAAACGCATTGTGCACTGTGTGAACAGCAAAGAGATAAAACATTTGAAAAAGATTACTCAAATTTGTCTCATGATACTTAAACTGTTTCAATGAAAATAAATTTGTCCATAAAAATTAAATGGCTAAATGTAAAGATGTCTGGTTCACTTAAAAACACTTCACTCACTTCTCGGGTCTTGTTTACAGGACGTGTTCCCCATTTAGGTCACTGATATCTTTGAAGCTCTTGCTGAAATGCAAACCTTTTTTTCTCAGGATCTATAAGACCATGGGGGATGTGGTTTAAAAACCTGTAAAATACTAACACTAGCTTACAACTTGTAACAAAAAAAGGTGGTGGTGGGACATGTCTTTATTCCCAGTATGTGTGAAGCAGAGGCAGGTGAATTTCTGAATTTGAGGCCAGCCTGGTCCACAGAGCAAGTTCCAGTACAGCCAGGGAGGGATACATGGAGAAACCCTGTCTGAAAAAAAATCCTTGTAACAAAAAGTGACTAATGGTTAAATGTCTATGTGCAGGTAATCTTAATTTGATATTGCAGGCAGTATACATAACTCAGATTCTGCTCTTGTCTAGAAATAGAAAGAAACACTAAGTTTGATGATTAAAGTTTGTAAAATCCTAAGGTTACAGTGGTAACCTATTCATGATAACAGAAATCGACTCAAAGAAACAGAAGTTATTCAGAGAATCAAAGCAGAGTCTTTGCAGGTCAATCCTATAAAAATTCCTCACTAGGATTCTATTTTTCTTTTAAACTGTTAATTAGATGCTGATTTTAACTGACTTTTTATCTATCTATCTACCTATCATCTATCTATCTATCATCTATCAATCTATTTATTTATTATACAAAATTCAGGCGCTGGAGGCTTATGCAGGAGTCTGAGGTAACAAACAACTGATTACAGCAACTTTATCCCTCTATGGAACTCTGATACATGGTCCAGCCAGTTGTACAACAGCATTTAACCTTGTGTTAACTTTATATTTAACTGTATATAAAGTTATGCTAATCTTGAAATATTTTTTTCCTCATTAGCTTTGTGTCTTAATGTTTCCCTCCGAGTTATGTAGTTATTACATCCTTACTTATATTCTGCGGCTTTGCCATGAGTTAGAGTCTCTTGTAGACCCTCTGATGGAGCCTCCTCTAGGATACCCTCCCTCTTGCTCTTTGTCCATAGCTCATTATGTCATTTGGACACACGTAAGTGAGATAAGAGTCTCCAAATCCCTGAAAGTAGTTCAAATGACCCCTAAAAGGGAGACTATTGGTCCATGGGTCATTCAACCCCTCTGAAGGCCAGGCCCTCATCTCTTTTTTGCTTCCTGTCCCTTTAACCTGTTGGACCCCAAAGTTTAGGGTCTCAAGTGGGCGCCCCAAGAACCCAGACTCCAGTCCAGTTGACACAAAAGCAAGAGGATTTATTGAAGCTTCTATATAGAAGGGCAAACTCTACTCCTAAGAGCAAGAGCTGCTTCTTACTGCAGCCCCATGGGGGCTTTTAAAGAAAAAACCCATAAAACCCACAAGATTACAATTCCCATACAATTTCATGGCCTAATCACAGAGTGGGTACAGTCACGTCTGCATGTACACTCTTCCTGAAATCTCAAGGTGGGTATCAGGGTAGGAGTAGAGTTTACACAAAAGTCACAGTGGTCCTTCCTGGGACACCTGCAACTATCCCAGTCACAGTTGAGCACATTTCTTAACAGAAATCTCTTTACATTGTTTGTTACATTTTGGCAGGGGTGATTGAGTAGTGGCTGAGTCAGGTTGCCCTTGGAAATAGATTTTTAGTTTCTCATTTCCTAGTGCTTGAAGTTTCTCTTTTCCTGAGGCTTGGGGTTATAAGCCTGAAAGGCTAGGGTCTTTCAAACCTACCTCAAAAATCTAACAGCCTACCTCCAAATATATCTCAAATAATTTAATTACACACCCGAGGAACTCAGAAAACTAAGAAAAAAACATACCTCAATCAGTCAATGAAAAGAGAGAATGAAAATCAGGACTGAAATAAATGGGAAAAAGACTCAGTACAAACAACCAATGAAATAAAGAGTTCAGTCTTTGAAAAACACAAGATAGAAAATAATATTAGTCAAATTAATCAAAATAAAGAGAGAGAAGACTCAATGTGTGGTGGTATTGTGTTCCCCAAAATATTGTGTACCCTAATAAACTTATCTGGGGTCAGAGAACAGAAAAGCCACTAGATACTTAGGATAGGCAGTAGTAGCACACTTTAATCTTAGCATTCCAGAGGCAGAAATCCATGTGTTCAAGGATACAGCCAAGCATGGTGACTTTAATCTCAGAAAGCGAGCCTTTAATCCCAGGGAGTGGTGGTAGAAAGCAGAAGGATATATAAGGCTTGAGAACCAGAAACTAGAAGCTTTTAGCTGGTTAAGCTTCAGGCATTTGAGCAGTAGTTCAGCTGAGAGCCATTGCGATGAGGACACAGAAGCTTCCAGCTGAGAAGTTGGCCAGGTGAGGTTAGCTGTGGCTTGTTCTGTCTCTCTGATTTTCCAGTGTTCACCCCAATACCTGGTCCAGGTTTGTTTTTATTAAGAAGAACTTTTAAGATTCCTGCTACAATCAATGTCCCTTTAGATATCAATGGGGATATTATAATACATACATCAATAAAATTCAGAAAAGCATTATTATTGTTGCTTTTGTTGTTTTGAGACAGGACTTCTCTGAACAGATCAAGCTATCCTAAATGTCATTTTTTTTCAGACCATGCTGTCCTTAAACTCATTGAAATCTGTCTCTGTCTACCTCCCAAGTGCTGGGATTTAAGATGTGAGCCATTACCACCTGTCAATCAGAAAATTATTTTAACTTAAATATATTTATTTTAATTGTATGTACATGATAATTCTATAGTCAAATTTAAAACAAACATATATTTGTGTGCCTGGTACGAGTGGAGGATAAAAGAAGATATCAAATCCTCTGGAACTAAGGTAACGTGATCAGCAGCAGTCGTGAGAATTTTGGTAACTTAAATTGAGTCTTTTTGGTAGAGCACCAAGTGCCCTTAAATGCTGAGACATCTTTCAATGTCAAACTATAGGAAATTTTAACATCTTTAAATCTCTATCTCACTAGACTAGAACATCTAAACGAAATGGATACAATTCTAGATGTATATGACATGCCACAATGAAATAAGATGAAATAAACAATTTAAGCAGATCCATAACTAATGTTGAGATTGAATCAATAATTAAAATCTTCAGACTAAAAAACGTCCAGTTGCAGATGGATTTACTAAAAAATTCAACCAGAACTACAAGGCGTGAGTTCTACCACCAATAGTGCTCAGTACTTCCATGGAATCAAAGAGGAGATAAGGTTCTCAGAGGTATCATGAAGTCAGTGGTGCTGTCACTCTGGCACCTGCTAACTCTAGGCTCTTTGGGAGCAGAACTTGTACCTCAAGTGTTAGAGGAAGCAGCTCTCAGTAGCTGCTGTTAATCCTGAAATTCACCAAAAAACAAAACAAAAAAAAAACAAAAAAAATGAGTGTTTTGACTAATTTTAAGCAAGTTTTTATTGAAATTTTAAATACTGACCATCATGGAATTTGGTCAGGACACGATCTGGAATTTTTCCAGCTGTGTGGCCTCCAGACACATGTTTGCCTGGCTTATATGGACAAAATCTATATTTCATCATAGTTCCCATGAGACTTTGTTGTAATTTTCTAAGAGCTACAACTCCCAGAATGCCAGGAAGTTTGCTCCTTGGGCAGGTGAAGCTTACAGGTTACCTTCCATCTAACACTGCAGCAGGCTGAACAAGCAGAGATGACTTCCTAGTGCGGTGATCCTTGGGTGTGAGGTTTTTTTTTATCTTTATTAAGAATTTTCATTTTATGTACCAACCACCCATCCCCCTCTCATCCCTCCTTATGCTCATCCCCAGCTTTCACCCAACCCACTCTCCATCCCCTCTTCCAAAGAAATAAGTCCTCCCATGGGGAGTCAGCAAAGCCTGGTAAATTCAGTTGAGGCAGGTCCACGCCCCTCCCCTCTGCATCAAGGCTGTGCAAGGTGTCCCACCCCAGGTAATGGGCTCCCAAAAGCTAGCTCATGAAGCAGGAATAGATTCTGATTCCACTTCCAGGGGCCACTTAAACAGACAACTGTCTTGCTTATGCAGAAGGCCTAGTCAAGTTCTATGCAGGCTCCACAGCTGTTGGTGTAAAGTTCATGAATCCCAACTAGTTTGGTTGTTTCTGTAGATTTCCTCATCATATCTTAGTGCCCCTCGCTCATAGAATCCCTCTACCCTCTCTTCAACTGGATTCAAAGTGTATGAGTTTCAAGTGATAGCAGAAACACTGAGTCTCAGAAACCCAACACCAACTGGGTGAGGCTCTGGGATATCTAATTCTCTTCTGCATCTCAAAGTTTCCTGGCAGAAACTACTATGGTAAGAAATGTTTATTTTGACTTTAATGTTTCAGAGTACATCACTATGGGGAAGTCATGGCAGGTAGTCTCAGTTCATGGCTCTAGGATTGTGAATCCTCTGCTATGTATATTCTGTGTGTGTTTAGGGAGAAAAGACAGTCTTTTGTATAGGGCCTGTGATTTATGATCAGCTTCATGAGAACCCTGTAGTCTTAGGTTGAAGGTAAAATTAGTCAGAAATCTTTGGATGCTCATTTGAGCCACCACAGGATGCTGTCCTTAGGCCAGAAACATTTTACCCTGTTCCTCTGAGACTGATGTAGTGCCCTGATCAGGGTCCCACTAAAGGATACTGAATACATTCTTCTTAGAGCAGGGAAATTTCTAAAGCATTCCTGGAGGCTGCCACCTGCTATAGTTACTTGTGCAGACTGAAGGTATTTATTTCCTGGTAGCTGTAGCTTCCTCCACTCTAGTTGTTTTCTGGAGAAGGAATGAATTTGAACTAAAGGCAGAATTCACATGGAAGCAGATCCTGACTGTCTCTCATGAAGGAATCACAGGCATGGAATGCATTGGGATCTTTATACTTGGTTCAGCGATAGCATGTGAAGAGTAGAGATGGGTTAAGGTAAGACTTAGTCATTCTTTCTCCTTCTAAATAATCTTCAAATTCCAGATCTACATATTAGAATGCTTTCTTTTCTGGGAATAATAATTTCATAGAAATGCTACCAATTAAAATGTATAAGTTACAAATATAGTTATATCAATATATCTTTATTTTTATTGGGACTGAAATAACTTTAAAAATTAAGGTTGCCCTGTCTCTGCACCTCTTCCACTAGGTAGATAAATCTGCGTGTAAATAAATGGCAACTTTCTTTCTTTGATACAGTGTTTTACAACATCAAAAGGGGCCACAATCTCTATTGAGAAAGAATCCCAATCCCTAAAGAGAAAGAAAAAATAGTTTGTTTACTCTATAGGAATGTCCTTATATGGTGTTTTACAAGATCAAAGTTTAGATTGTAAAGACTTTCTAGCCTGCAGCAGGTGTGATGTGACTGCAGCCTTTGTCTTTCCATCCCTGAGCCTCCTTACTCTTTCCCAGCAGGAGCCTATGGTTGGTCACCAGCTAGAGGACTCACTGTATTGGTTTAATAAAGGTTGGTTTCCATAACTTTCTTTTTTCCCCATTTATTTTATTTTACAATACCATTCAGTTCTATGTATCAGCCACAGATTCCCTTGTTCTCCCCGCTACCCTTCCCCCCAGCACACCCCCCATTCCCACCTCCTCCAGGGCAAAGACTCCCCAAAAGGACTGAGATCAACCTGGTAGGCTCAGTCCAGGCAGGTCCAGTCCCCTCCTCCCAGACTGAGCCAAGCGTCCCTGCATAAGCCCCAGGTTTCAAACTGCCAACTCATGCAATGAGCACAGGAAGGGGTACCACTGCGTAGATGCCTCCCAAACAGATCAAGCCAATCAACTGTCTCACCTATTCAGAGTGCCTGATCCAGTTGGGGGCCCCTCAGCCTTTGGTTCATAGTTCATGTGTTTCCATTTGTTTGGCTATTTGTCCCTGTGCTTTATCCAACCTTAGTCTCAACAATTCTCACAAATTCAAACCCTCCTCTTTCTCGCTAATTAGACTCCCGGAGCTCCACCTGGGACCTAGACATGGATCTCTGCATCCAGATTCCTCAGTCCTTGGATGGGGTTTCTGGCGTGACTATTAGGGTGTTTGGTCATCCCATCACCAGAGTAGGTCAGTTCTGGCTGTCTCTTGACCATTGCGACCATTGCCAGCAGTCTTTTGTGGGGGTATCTTTGTGGATTTCTGTGGTCCTCTCTAGCACTTTGTTTCTTCCTTTTCTCATGTGGTCTTCATTTACCATGGTCTCCTATTCCTTTTCTCCCTCTCTGTTCTTGATTCATCTGGAATCTCCCACTCCCACAGGCTCTCTTTCCCTCAATACTCGCCCTTCATTACTCCCACTCATGTCCAGGCTGTTCATGTAGATCTCAGCCATTTCTCCGTCATTGGGCGATCCTCCTGTCTTTTGGGGGGTCCTGTTTTCTAGGTAGCCTCCCTGGTGATATGAGTAGCAGTTCACTCATCCTTGTTCCACCTCTACTATCCTCCTATGAGTGAGTACATACCATATTTGTCTTTCTGAGTCTGGGTTACCTCACTCAGGAAGATTTTTTTTCTAGATCCATCCATTTGCCTGCAATGGATGTTTTTCTCTGCTGAGTAGTATTCCATTGTGTATATGTGCCACAATTTATTTATCCATTCTTCAGTTGAAGGGCATCTAAGTTGTTTCCAGGTTTGGGCTATTAAAAATAATGTTGATATGAACATAGCTGAGCAAGTGCTCTTGTGTAGAGCAAAGGATACAGTCAACAAGGCAAAGCAACAGCCTACAGAATGGGAAAAGATCTTCACCAACCCCCACATCTGACAGAGGACTGATATCCAGAATATATAAGGAACTCAAGAAATTAGACATCAAAAAGACCAACAGTCCAATTAAGAAATGGGCAATAGAACTAAACAGAGAATTCTCAACAGAGGAAACTCAAATGGCTGAAAGACATTTAAGGAATTGTTCAACATCCTTAATTATCAGGGAAATGCAAATCAAAACAACTCTGAGATACCACTTTATGCCTGTCAGAATGGCTAAGATCAAAAACACTGAAGACACTTTATGCTGGAGAGGATGTGGAACTAGGGGAACTCTCCTCCACTGCTGGTGGGAATGCAAGCTTGTACAACTACTTTGGAAATCAATATGTTGCTTTCTTAGAAAATTGGGAATCAATCTCCCCCAAGACCCAACTATACCACTCTTGGGCATATACCCAAGAAATGCTCAATCATACCACAAGAGCACTTGCTCGGTTTCTGTAACTTTCTTACAAGAACTGTTTGAGAAAAAAAAATGTATAGTTAAATAAAAGATATAACTAAAGTGATTGACTTATTAAAGTAGTCTAGAATATATAAAAATAAGCTTTAGAATGAAGGGAAGATTTGTCACTACCCTGATATCGATATTGTTACTGTATTTACACAATATAATAGATTCCTTGATATAGCAGAGTTAATGGGTTAAAAACATTTTTAATGTTATTTATTATTATAGTAATATTATTCAGGAGAGTATCATAAATTTAAAGTTTTTAGGTGGTTGGAGAGAAGGTTAAGAGCCCATACTGATTGTGCATTAGTTTCAAGTTCATTCCTAGCACCCATGAAGCTCATCACTGCTTGTAATTTCAGCTCCTGGGGAATCCAACAACACTTCTCTCTCTCTCTCTCTCTCTCTCTCTCTCTCTCTCTCTCTCTCTCTCTCTCCCTCCTGTGAGTGAATGTGTGTATTTGTGTGTGTATGCATATGTGTGTGCTTGCACATACACAGAAATAATTTATAATTAAATAATTTTAAAAATCTAAAAATTACTTATCAGTACTTCAAAAGTACTTTTATTTTTCACCTCTGGGTCTTAAACATGGGTCCTAACAAATACTATTCAGGTTCTCTATTACAGGTCCATATCTCCAGGACAATAATTCTTTATTTTTTCTTCTTTCATTCTATAAAGCATAGCATATGAACAATCAGAATAACACAGACTCTGGGGATGTCAAAATATGTCACTGTCAAACCTTCAGGAAAGAATTCTCTGCCAATAAATGACACTAATGATTTAAACTTGAGTCATGTCTAGAGATTTACTTTGTGACAAAAACATTCCCATAGGTTACTAACGTCTAACACAATTTTAATTAGTATAAAATCTGAAATGAATACTCTCAAAAGCAATGTGTGCTTCATAATATACAAGAAAGGAAAACAAACAGTACTGGAAAAACATAAATGAAACAAAAAGCAAGTATTTTTTTCAGGTCTGATGATAAACTCTAGAGAATTCTGTGTCACAACACTCAAATAACAAAACATTTTTATTATACTCCAGAAAAGTTACAGTGTGAATGAACAAAATACAATCCACACACAATCTAATTGAAGAACAGTTGAAGATATTTTTGAATCAAAGCTAAAATAACTAACAATTAAAAACATCACAGAAGACACACAAAGAAAATTAAAAAGATACAATTCTAATGTTTAACAAATTAAAGTTAATAGCAATTTTGAAGAGGAAGTAAGGTATCTATAATTGGAAATGGAAACCATATGGAAGATATTTAATACAAACCACAAAGAAAGTATCCCTAGTCTAGCAGTGTGCTTCTGAGAAATTGACAAGCCTCAGCTGACTCCTGACTCTCATGTAATCTCCTGGGCAAAGCTCACTAGACTAGAGGATGCAGCTCAGCAGGTGTTTCCTTAAAGCTGCCCCAGGCCCCTTAGGAGAAGAGTTGTTCCAACGGGCTGAAGAGATGTAATGTAGGGTGACGGTGATAGTAAAAGTCACATACTGCACCACATCACCCTTTCACCATTACCCGAGAACCCCAGAGTCCAGCAGCATCTGTGGGTCCTCAGGTCTCTGGAAATTTAAAGCCTGATGCCAGCTTCTTTCCTCCATCTCTGTCAGGTGTCATGGAGACTAAAGAGGCCTGCCTTTAGAATGATCTCTCTCATTTCGTGACTCTTTCCTAACAGTTTTGTCTGTTCAGGCTCTCCTCCCCAAGCTGAGGTGATGCTGGGGAATGACACTCTCCAGCAGTTACTGATCCTCTCTTTCCACACTGGTTCCAGAAGCTGCCTGGCCAAGCCTCTGGGCTCTGATTCACCCAACAACTACAGGCACTCCCAGTCTCCTGTCACTTTTCACCTTAAACATAACCTTGTCCTGGCTCTAGGGTTACAATCTGAGGACAGTGCTGAAGGCGACTGCATGAACACTGCAGTGGTGTCAGCACAGTGAGACACACATGGAGAAGCAAGACACAAATGTGCATTTGTCTGAGCCTGGGTGTGAGCCCTGTCCTGTGGAGTGGGTCCCATGACCAGGCACTGTTGCCATCCTGATGTCGACTCTCCACAGACAAGATGGTGAAGGGAAGCATCTGACTTCATTTGAGTCATAGTTAGAGTCATAAAAGTGGAGGTGTTTGTCAACTGTTGTGGTAGAAAATAAAAAATAAAACTAGAAGTCAAATATTTTATCTCTCCCTTAAATGTATTTGCTTGTAAGACTAGAGTCAATAGGTCTCCAGAGAGAAGCATTCTCTGTGATGTTCATTCAACAACTTAGATCTAAGGAAAGTAGCTGTCAACTCATATTTTCTAACTATTGTTATATTATCTTTCATTTGAAGACAATGGAAATTTATTTTAGTTCTTGAAAGCTATGAAATTGTACATATATATTGGAAATAATTACTCCTCTGACATTAGGTTAATACATTTCCCCTTCAAGAAGATCTGTTGATGTGAAAAATCAGAGTACCATTGTATGCAATCTGATTAAAGAATGTAAGGACTACTGCAGATGTCCTTAGTCAGATGAGCTCATGCTGAAGCACAGAGTCCCCCCTGGCTTCATAAGATGGCTTTGAGTGACAGGGAGGTAACAGTGATGGAATGTCATGTAAAGTCCGATGTGCATGTAGGGCTTTGATGCTGCTGACCAAAAATCACCTAAGATTGTTCCCAAACAAGAGGACAGAGGAGGGAAGGAAAGGGTGTCATAGGGTGCTTAGCTCAGTAGGTGCATTTTGCAAGTCTGTCCTCCATGAATCAGGATGAGATGACAAGTTCCCTTGTCTAGCCTACACAGTTTGTTGTATGGCATTACTGTCATCCCAGGGGACCAACAAATCAAGCAACCATCTGTAAAGTGTTTCTGAATTTGCACACATTTCATTCACCTTGACTTATATTTTACCCCTAAGGATATGGACACATTGGCTCATATTTCTACTTTTATGACTGCAACTAAATTCTAATGTTAAACAATTGTCAGTCTTAAAAGATAAATATATCTCTCCTATTTCAATATAGTACTAATGTAAGAAAAGCCCAGAGGTGCAGCCTCCAGGAGAAGGCTTGTCTTCAAAGATCTTTGCCTGTTTATGTGAGAACATGCAAGCATTCCCTTGTTATAAGAAACTCAGTTTTGAATATTTTGTCATTTACATGAAACCAAGGGACATACCTAACATGTGTAGTGGGAACCTTAAGAAAGTTATCCTTGTACATAAGGCACAGTACGAGTGTAATTGTGAAGTCTTTTGTTGTATATGGCAGTAGGACACAATAAATAGAGGAATCAGGAAAAGCTGCAACTCAAACCACAACAGTTTGCAACCTGTATTAGATCAATACTTATTAAAACTCAGGTGCACCTGGATCCTGCATCTGTGCATCAGAAGATGGGCCTATAACCCTTCATTTATAAAGATCTCCTTTCTAAGATTTCAAACTGGCATTTGAGTGTCAACAATAATAATAAGGCCCTAATCTAAGGAAAAACCACAGACAGACAGAAAGTAGCGACAGACAGCAAGAATCAAATTTTTTTTTAACATTTATTTAATTATTTAATGTGTGCATGTGGGAATGTGTGTGTTTTTGAATGTGTGTGTGTGTGTGTGTGTTTGTGAATGTGTATATGGGTGTGTCCTTGAGATTAGAGGACAACATGTACAAATCAGTGAGCCATTTCCTTCCACCATTGATGTTCCAAGTAAACTCACATTGTCAGGCTGGGAATCAAGTGCCTCTATATGCTGAAGTCTCAATATACAGTTCATGCATGGATTCACCAGGGACAAATGAATCCTAGCTTCTCCTTCATTCTTTTCCCTCCCTTTCCCCCTGTATTTCTCCCTTCCTTCTCTCTCTCTCTGTCTCTCTCTCTCTCTCATTGTCTGTGTAAACATTTTGCCTAAAGTGTTTTATTAAAAAAAATTTTGTGCCTGACAATTGTGACACATTCATTTGATCCCAGCACTCAGAAGGCAGAGTCAGGAATATCTCTGTGAGTTTAAGACCAGCCTGGTCTACAGAGAGATTCAGAAAAGCCATGGCTGTACACAGAAACCATTTGTGGAAAAAAAAATTTTTTCAAGGCAGCATTTCACTATGTAGCTCCAGCTGTCCTGGAACACTGAAAGGAGAAAAGCATTCAGACAAAATGAAACAATACAAAAAGTGCACACAAATAAACACACACCATGGAATCTGTTCTGTGTTGGCCAACTATTCCTGGACATAAGGTCTGCCCTAGAGTGTAGTTGATATCTCCAGTGACACTGCATTGGAGAAAACTGACTTTCCCTTTTTCAGACATTACCTGTTACAATAACTGCATGGATAATGGTGGAATTTTTGTCCACTTCCTTCTTCAGAGCTAGGATTTTTATTTGGTTTGAACCTGTACTGGTCTTGTGCATGCTGTCATAGTCTCTCTGGGTTCCCATGTGGATCAGTCCTATTGTGTCTGCTCTTTTGTTGAAATTATCTACCACCTCTGGCTCTTACAATGTTTCCACCTCCTCTTCTGCATATTCCCTGAGACTGGAGGAGAGGGTTTGAAAAGAAAATCATGTAGTGCAGCTTCCTTAAACATGTGTGACCTGAAGCAGACTCCAGCAACCCACCTGCTGTCCCTCTTGCTCTTGCCCAGTCTCACCGATGACTTCATTCTTGATTCATTAATTTTTCCATAAATTTATGGCTGTCCTCATATTTAAAATCTATCCCCCTAAAGCCATGACAGTTAGATATGATTTCTATGTCAGCTACATAGTAGGCAGGTTTTTATGGGTTTCCTTGGAAGCCATCACACACAGTCATTCTTCACCGATCCTCTCTAATCCTTAATTGAGGACAAGTGTTCTTTTCCTTTCTAGTTTGTGCACTTTTTTGTAATTTTTGTTTCATTTTGCCTTGTGATTTTCTAAAATTTTTTTTATTTCTAATGTATTAAGAGCGTTGTGCAATGTAATATTTATCTTTCTAGACACCAATATTCACCAGTACCTCTGCTGAGGAACCATGGAGGGGTGTGGCTTCTTGTGCTATCTGAGAGGGGCTTATGGAGGTTATATCTGTGTCCTCAGTTTGTGTGGGAGAAGCACCTGGATAAAGAGTTCTTCATGAATTCAAGTCTACATACTCTGCCCAAGGAGGCAAGTCTCTCTGACCTTGATCAGAAAGTGTTTGATGATCACAGCCTGGGAGATGTCACGTGGACACAGACATGATAGACCTGAACCTACTCAGTGGGGTCTGTACGTGACACTGAAGAGTCTCCTCTGATAACACAAATATCTGTCTCTTTGTGTGTGGCTCAGGACTCAACAGGCCCAGCAGTGAGGACACTGTGGTCCCTTGGGCAGTCTCAGGCCAGAAGTGACACCCAGACTTCTGATGGCACACACACCTAAGAAGGGATTTGGTTGACTAAGAAAAATTTGCATGAAGGGCCCTGTAGGTTCTCTGAGAATTGTTAAAGGATTAGAGAGACCTGTACCGTGTCTGTCTCAGCAGAGCTCAGTTGTGTCTGCAACATGGCCTGGACTCCTCTCCTTTTCTTCCTGCTTCATTGTACAGGTCAGCAGTCATCTGTATCCTGATCCCAGTTCAGGGAAACCATCTGACAGCAGATACATTCAGTCTTCTTCTCTTACCACAGGACATAATGAATTTCTCTATTTTCAGGATCTTTCTCCCAGCTTATGCTGACTCAGTCACCCTCAGCCTCTACCTCCCTGGGAGCCTCAGTTAAACTCACCTGCACGTTGAGTAGTCAGCACAGCAGCTACACCATCGCATGGTACCAGCAACATCCAGACAAGGCCACTAAGTATGTGATGCAGCTTAAGAGTGATGGAAGCCACACCAAGGGGGATGGGATCCCTGACCGCTTCTCTGGCTCCAGCTCTGGGGCTGATCGATACTTAAGCATCTCCAACATCCAGCCTGAAGATGAAGCTGACTATTACTGTGGTGTCGGTGAGAGCACTGGAGGAAAGTACCAGTGAACACATTGACCCAGATAAATGAGGAAGCAGGACAGAAACTCTTTTGCTCTCTTGCTACCAAGGCCTACATTGTGAGAAGGAACATCTGAAGTTCTTAGCTATCACACTCATTGAATGTTTTTTGCTTATTACTCAAGGAAATAGACCATAGGTCTAGTACTTCTACCTGAACTCCTGGAGAATGAGGGAGAAAATACATCAATTATAGAGAGCTTAGTGCTGTTTAGTAATGATAATTACATAAAAGTCAAAGGTGATGAGCATACAGGTGAGATGAGAATATTCCCCTTTCAAGTTGGATCCCTGTGTCTAAGGCTCTCACTATTACCTCTCCAAAGTTCACCTGAATGTATGTTCTTCATAAGATGGCTTTCTTGCCAGAAGGACCTGGACAGATGTAATGCAGACACTAAGAGACCATGGATGCCAGCCCAGACTAATATACCCAGCAAAACTTACAATCATCATAGACGGAGTGAACAAGACATTCCAAGACAAAGCCAGATTTAAACAATACTTATCCACAAACCCAGCCCTACAGAAATCACTAGAAGGAAAATTCCAACCTAAGGAATTCAGATACACCCTTGAAAACACAGGCAATAGATAAAGCCACAGAAGTAAACCCCAAAGAAGAGGAGTACACACACACTACCACCAAAAAATAACAGGAATGAACAATCACTGGTCATTAATATCCTTTATTATGAATGGACTTAATTCACCTATAAAAAGATATTGGCTTACAGAATGGATACGAAAACAGGACCCATCTTTCTGCTGCATACAAGAAACACATCTCAAACTCAAAGATAAACACTACCTAACAATAAAAAGGTGGGAAAAGACTTTCCAATCAAACTATCTTAAGCAACAAGTGGGTGTAGCCATCCTGATATCCAGCAAAATAGACTTCAAACTAAAATCAATCAAAAGAGATCAAGAAGGGCATTACATACTCATCACAGGAAAGAACCACAAAGATGAAGTTTCAATTCTGAACATTTATGCCCCAAAAACAAGGGCACCCACATACGTAAAAGAAACATTACTAAAGCTTAAACCACATATAAAACCCCACACATTAATCATAGGAGACCTCAACACCCCACTTTTACCACTGGACAGATCTCACAAATCGAAACTTAACAGAGAAATAAAGGACTTAACTGATGTCATGACTCAAATGGACTTAATAGATATCTAAGGAACATTCCATCCTAACAAAAAAGAATATACCTTCTTCTCAGCACCCCATGGAACCTTCACTAAAATCAACCACATACTTGGCCACAAAGCAAATCTCAACAGATATAAAACAATTGGAATAACCTCCTGTGTTCTATCAGACCACCATGGTTTAAAATTAGATTTCAACAACAAAAAGTACAGAAAACCTACAATCTCATGGAAACAGAATAATGCTCAACTGAATCACCAATGAGCTAAGGAAGAAATAAAAAAAGAAATTAAAGATTTCCTAGAGAGCAACAAAAATGAAGACACCACATACACAAACTTTTGGGCCACTATGAAAGCAGTGCTAAGAGGGAAATCCATAGCACTAAATGCCCACATAAAGAAGTTGGAGAAATCTCACATTAGTGACTTAACAGCACACCTGAAAGCTCTAGAACAAGAAGAAGTAAAGTCTCCCAGGAAGAATAGAAGCCAGGAAATTATCAAAGCGAGAGCTGAAATCAATAAAATAGAAACAAAGAGAACAATACAAAAAATTAATGAAACCAACAGTTGGTTCTTTGAGAAAATCAACAAGATACACAAGCCCTTATCCAAACTAACCAAAAGACAGAGAGAGAGAGCATCCAAATCAATAAAATCAGAAATGAAAAGGGGGACATAACAACAGACATTGAGGAAATCCAGAGAATCTTCAGGATATACTTCAAAAACCTCTACTCCAAAAAACTGGAAAACCTAAAAGAAATGGATAATTTTCTGGATAGGTACCACATACCTAAGTTAAATCAAGACCAGATAAACTATTTAAATAGTCCAAAAACCCCTAAGGAAATAGAAACAGTCATTAAAAGTCTCCCAACCAAAAAAAGCCTAAGACCAGATGGTTTCAGTGCAGAATTCTACCAGATTTTCAAAGAAGAGGTAATACCAATACTCTCTAAATTGTTCCACACAATAAAAACAGAAGGAACATTACCAAACTCCTTCTATGAGGCTACAATTACCCTGATTCCTAAACCAAACAAGGATACAACAAAGAAAGAGAACTACAGACCCATCTCCCTCATGAACATTGATGCAAAAAATACTCAACAAAATACTGCAAACAGACTCCAAGAACACATCAAAACAATTATCCACCATGATCAAGTAGGCTTCCTCCCAGGGATGCAAGGGTGGTTCAACATACGAAAGTCCATCAATGTAATACACCATATAAACAAACTCAAAGAAAAAAAACCACATGATCATCTCACTAGATGCAGAAAAGGCATTTGACAAAATCCAACACCCCTTCATGATAAAAGTCTTGGAGAAATCAGGAATACAGGGAACATACCTAAACATAATAAAGGCAATTTACAGCAAGACAACAGCCAACATCAAATTAAATGGACAGAAACTCAACGCGATTCCAATAAAATCAGGAACAAGGCAAGGCTGTCCGCTCTCCCCATACTTATTCAATATAGTACTTGAAGTTCTAGCCAGAGCAAAAAGACAACATAAGGAGATTAAGGGGATAAAAATTGGAAAGGAAGAAGTCAAGCTTTCCCTATTTGCAGATGACATGATAGTATACTTGAGTGACCCCAAAGATTCCACCCAGGAACTGATAAAGCTTATAAACACCTTCAGCAACATAGCAGGATACAAGATCAACTCAAAAATTCAGTAGCTCTTTTATATACAATGGACAAAGAAGCTGAGAAGGAAATCAGAGATACATCACCATTTACAATAGCCACGAATGACATAAAATACCTTGGGGTAACACTAACCAAGCAAGTGAAGGACCTATATGACAAGAACTTTAGGTCCCTGAAAAAAGAAATTGAAGAAGACCTCAGAAAATGGAAAGATCTCCCATCCTCATGGATAGGCGGGACCAACATAGTAAAAATGGCAATTTTACCAAAAGCAATCTACAGATTCAATGCAATCCCCATCAAAATACCAACACAATTCTTCACAGACCTGGAAAGAATAATACTCATCTTCATATGGAAAAACAAAAAACCCAGGATAGCCAAAAGATTCCTGTACAATAAAACAACCTCTGAAGGCATCACGATCCCTGACTTCAAGCGCTACTATGAAGCTACAGTAATAAAAACAACTTGGTATTGGCATAAAAACCGACATGTGGACCAATGGAATCGAACTGCAGACCCTGACATTAATCCCCACACTTATGAACATATAATTTTTGACAAAGAAGTCAAAAGTGTACAATGGAAAAAAGAAAGCGTCTTCAACAAATGGTGCTGGCATAACTGGATATCAATATGTAAAAGGCTGCAAATAGATCCATATCTGTCACCGTGCACAAAACTTAAGTACAAGTGGATCAATGGCTTCAACATAAATCCAACTACTCTGAACATGCTAGAAGAGAAAGTAGGAAGTAGTCTTTCCCATCTTCAGTTTCCTCTTCTGGGAAGCTGCCAAGATCTACAGCTTGCTTTCTCTGAGCCGTTATTTTAACCTCTAATGAAATTGTCCACAAGCTTAAAAATAACCATTTAAGGAGGAATAGAGAAAATGGAAGAGAAGAGAACAAAGAGAATGAGATTAAAAGAGAAGAAAAGGAGAGTAAAGGGGACATAGAGTTGGAAAGATGAACTGACAGACAGATGAACTGATTCTACTGATACTTAAAATTACTTTTGAAATATGTGTGTTAATTGTGGTCATTGAGTTGTTGATTTTTGGTGTCATTTGGGGTCACTGTATTTTGTGTTTTAATAATTATGGCTCCAATCACAGTTTCTATGCTGTCTCATTTCTGTACCAAGCCCAAAACAATGTTTCCTCTATTTCCTTGTTTGGTTTCTTGGTTATGATATTTATGCTGTTTTCATCATGAAAAATACAGTCATTGCACGTAGCTTTGTTGAGTGTATAATTCTAGTTTCACTATTATAGTCATTTAGGCCTTGGAATATATCACTCCAAACTCTTCTGGCTTACAAAGTTTCTATAGATAAACTGGCACTTTTTCTGATGTGTTTTTCTTTCTATGTTACTTGAATTTCTTTTCTTGCTTGTCTCAAATGACTTTCTTGGTTCTGTAACTTAGTGCTTTAATTATGCTATGGCATGGATTGTCTTTTCTGGTTCTGTCCAGTTGGTGTTCTGTGTACTTCTCTTATCTGTATGGATGTGCCATTCTTAGCTTGTAGAAGTTTTTCCCTGTGATTTTGCTAAAGACAAGCTCTATGCCATTAATTTGAGAATCTTCTCCCTCACTTAGACCTGTAATGTGAAGACTTAGTTTCTCCCTTGTGTCCCATGTTTCCTTTGTGTTCCTTCTCCATGTGTGCTTTTTGTTTTTTTGTTTTTTTTGTTTTTTTTTTTTTTTTTTTTTTTTTTTTTTTTTTTTTTTTTTTCCGCTTATAGAGTTTATTAGAAACAGAGGATAGAAAGTGCGCAGGCCTGTGGGAGAGACACGTGCGTGGAGAAGGGGGTGGTGAATATGGCGCTGTACTTTTAAAACCGGCTGGGGGCGTGGCCAGGTCACATCACTACTCTACGTGTGTACGTAGGGCACATAGTGGTGCCGCGCGCTTGCATCACCATGCAACGTCACGGGACTCTGATCACGCGAGACCCCTTGGCCCGGGACATCCGGGCCCACCGGTATCCTAGCTACGGGACGCTCTTGATGCGGAAGTGGGTGGACGGAAGCGTCCGCCCCGTAAATGGAACCGCGTTGTGAACCCTTCATTCCCGACTCTTTTACTTTTAAAAAGGAAAAAATTGTGGCTGACTGGGTGCGGGGGCGACGTCTCTCTCAAAGACTGCTTCCAGCTGAATAGTGGGCGTCGGTTGGCTCTTAGGGGGAGGGTGAAGGGTCTCTTATGAAGTCCGGGAATGATGATGCGGGGTCCTGGAACGGCGTTCTGCCTTCTCCTGGTTCCGCGGCTGTCGGCTGTCCATCCGTACTGGTGCTGGGGCCTCCCATTTAGCAAGATACTGTTGACATAGAGAGGGCTTAGAAAGAAAGAATTATTATTATTTTGTTTTGGAGTTGGCATTTGTCTGAGGTAGATTTGGCCTGCCCAGATAGAGGCACGTGACATTTACCTGAGGTAGATCTGGTCTTAGTACTTTGCTTAATTTCTATCTGAGACAAGCCTCATTAGAGGTAATTCATGTGAGGCACCTGTTTTCCTCAGGCAAGCCTTGCTGGAGGTAGTTTATTTTAAGATACCTGTTTCCCTTACTAGGTTAACACTTGGGAACCACAGGTGATCAGTTGCTGAGTATTGAACAATGATAAATTACTGTATTACATTATTCCTTACCGCCTGGATATTTTTGATGGTCCTTTTTGCCTCCGGCTCTGTGTGGCCCTGGTTGGAAAAGGAAGGGGTGGTACCTTATTCCTCTGGAATTGGCGGCAAAGCTTTCCTCACTGGGTCCACCTGTCTCACCTAAAACCTTTTATCTCACCTCCATCCCAGAAGAATCTCTCTTCATATACAGTGAAACAAACAGGGCCTCTCACTCTCAAGCTCCAGAGGACATCAGGACCCCCTGCGTGCTTTTTGTTTTTATCTTTCATGTTTTGTCTTATTTGGACTAGATCTTTTATTTTATTCCCAAGACTTGATTTCTGTCTTCTGCTTCATTCATTCTGTTTGTAAGTCTTTCCCGAGAGTTTTCTGTGTGTGTTATTGGGGTCTTCAGTTATGTCTTCATTATCTGGAGTCCCCTTCATGATTTCTATGTCCTAATTTAACTGAGTTCTCAAGTTTCAGATAGTTTTTGTCATTTCTGTCAGACAATGCCTCTCTTTTCTTGGACACAGCCCAGACATTTTATCTCTTTAATTTTCATTCTTTGTCCTTGATTTCAGTGAACTGTTTACTTTCTTCTTCTTTTTAAAAAAATTACCCTATTTTTAATTGAACAGAAAGTTTTCATACAATATATTCTGATCACAGTTCCCCACCTCCACCACAAACACCTGCCAGATCCTTCCTACATCCTCAACCACCCAAATCCACACACTTTGTTTATCTGTCATGAGAAAACAAACAGGCATCTAATAAACAGAATACAATAAACACAAACAAACCAGTATAAGATGAAACAAACAGAAAAAAAAAATAGTTAACAAAAAGCACTAGAAACACATATATTCCTAGAGATACACAAAGATCTCTTAAAAACACAATATTATAACTCTCAGTATATAATAAAAATAACTTTAAGATTTAAATAAACCCAGAAAAGAATTATGAGACAAAAATCATCCAAAAGTACTAATGAATTCATTTTGAATTTGAAATCTACTGTGGTGCATGGGGACTATCCTTATGTATAGTTTGTATAACCAGTGATAGTTTGTTAGATAAAACTAACTTTTTCTTTGCATGCAGTTATCAATTGTAGATATCTTCTGTATTAGGGATGGGAGCTTGTGTGGTGGTATTGTGTTCCCCAAAATATTATGTACCATAATAAACTTATCTGGGGTCAGAGAACAGAACAGCCACTACATATAGAGGCCAGAAAATGGTGGTGCACACACCTTTAATCCTATCACTTGGGAGTCAGAGATCCATCTGGATCTCTATGAGTTTAAAGCCACAACAGCCAGGCATGGTGACTCACACCTTTAATCCCAAGAAGTGAGCCTTTAATCACAGGAAGTAATGACAGAAAGCAGAAAGGTATATAAGGCATGAAGACCAGGAAGTAGGTTGGTTAAGCTTTTAGGCTTTTGAGCAGCAGTTCAGCTGAAATTCATTCTGGATGAGGACTCAGAAGCTTCCAGTCCGAGGAAAAAGGATCAGCTGAGGAATTGGTGAGGTGAGGTAGCTGTGGCTGTCTCTGTCTCTCTGATCATTCAGTGTTCACCCCAGTACCTGGCTCTGGGTTTGTTTTTATTAATAAGACTCTTTAAGATTCATGCTACAAGCTTGTGTCCACTTCTCTTCTCAGCACTGGGGCCCCATCTGGCTTAAACATGTACAGGCCCTTGTGTATGGAGCCACAGTCTCTGGGAGCTCATATGTGCATCACTCCTGCTGTGTCTAGAAGGCTTTACCGCTACTGACTTGCATTCATCGTGCTAAAATTACTTTGCACACTACCTAAGGAGAAAGATAATCACCAGTACCTCCCAATCAATCATTGGATTGATAAAATCCAATGCCTTTTCATGATAAAAGTCTTAGAGAAATCAGAGATAAAATGGACACATCTAAACAAAATAAAGACAATTTACAACTAGCCTACAGCCAACATCAATTAAATGGAGGGAAACTTAAAACTGTTAAAGATAAAATATGCACATAAGTCTCTACATATAGTTTAATGGTTCAATACTTGAGTTAAATATGTTAGGTCTTATGCTGGATTCACAGACTCTATCCTCCAATAATAATGAAAAACTGAAAATATTTTCAAAACATCAATGAGTTTTCTAATTCAGTGTGCAGTTTTCCAGCTCTCTCTCTCTCTCTCTCTCTCTCTCTCTCTCTCTCTCTCTCTCTCTCTCTCTCTCTCTCTCTGTGTGTGTGTGTGTGTGTGTGTGTGTATTTGTGGGTGTGGTCATGTCTGAGAAGTCATGGTCAAGGTAAAGGATTGAACACAGTATTTGAGGAAGGAATGATCAAAACATTTCTGTCCTTGATAAAATGTAACAAGTAAAGTAAAGGCAACATGTGAAAGGACAATAAACTAAAGCTGAGAAAAAGTATCAGTAGCAAACTTTAAATGACAGTGATAAAAATGTGGTGAATGGAAAACGAGACCCTCCATCATCAGAGCAGAATTCTTAACTAAAGTAAGAAAACAGTGGGACAGTAGAGAAGCAAACTTTAAAACATAAGGTGAAAAATATCCCTGTAGACAATAATAATGTAGTGTATTTCCCCCCAAAAGAAGGTAGAATAAAATTTCACAGACATTAAATGAATATAGAATATTTATTCCTTTAAAAATGAAAATTAAGGCACAGAGGACAGCTATGGCCCTGCTGCAGACTCTCTCCCTGAGGGACAGAGACCAACAACCAGCCTCCTGGAGCCACCAGGTCCGGGCACACAGAGGACAGCTACAGTTCAGCTCCAGGACAGTCACCTGGGGAAGACAGAGATCAGTCTTGAAACAGTGTCACCTAGCAGCCTAGCACCATTATGGTGAGTGAGACTATGGTGGAGAAATGGAAGAGAGAGACAGAAAGGTTTATATGCTGGGGAGAGAGGCATACCTGAACAGTATAGGGCAATGAGAAACTGGTTGGCCTGTTTGATTCGACCTTGGTGATTCTTGGAACTGGGCTCCTGCCTAGGGCCAAGTCTGGTTGCATAGCCCCTATGCAGCTGTGGTAGTCGGTGCTGATGTCTGAGGCTGCTATTACCACTAATGGCCTTGTGGACGCCATGAGTCTGGACTACCACCTATGACCGTGTTGTGGTCAGAGGGATGTGCCCCCAAAGAGGCCATGCCATTCAAAGAGGCCTGCACTGCCACCCGGTCCATGGTGAATTCTGTGCCTGGACTACTGCTGAGGGCTATGTCTGAATCCACATCCCTGAAGCAGTCAGACTTTGGGTTAATGACAATGGCTGCTGTTGGAACAGAGGGCAGTGCAGACCCATAGTCTGAGCTGACACCTGAGGCCATGTTGTTGTTTGTGGGTTTTGTAGCCATTGGACCAAAGAGATCTGGGTGGCATGCCCTGCCACTTGTGGCCATTGGTGACATCCAGACCCAAACTGTGGCCAAGGGCCATGTCTGGGCGTGTGGCTCTACCACAGCCAGAGTCTGTGTTTTTGTCTGTGCTACTGTTTTCATCAAAAGTTGAGCAAATGCCCGGTGGCAGGGCTACCACCTGGGGACATGCTGGCACTTGAATCCATGTTGATCTGGATGATCTGCCATGCTAGCTAGTGCCATGATAACATCCCTGCCCATGTTGCTCCATGGACCATGTCTGCATCTGTGGTCCTACTGCAGCCTGGGTCTGTGTTGATGTCCATGGCCTGTGTTGCCACCAATGGTCACACAGATGCCCAGGATCTGGGCCACCACCTCTAGCAGGTTTGGTGTCTCAGGGCTCTATCATTGATGAGGTCATACAGACCTAAGTGACATGCACTGTCAGCTATGGCCAGGGTGTCCTACAGACTGAGCTGAGCTGTGGGGTGGTCATGTTTGGGTTCATGGCTCATGCCTCAACTGGAGTTTGAGTTGATGTCCGAGGTTCCTGTTGCCATTTCAGGCCATGCAGTTGCTTGGGATCTGGCATGACACCTGAAGCTATGTTGTTGTGGGTCTATCTCAATTTCAGTGACTTTTACTACCAACTGGGGCCATGGTGACATTCCATCCCTGGCTTCTGACAAAGACCATGTCTGCTTCCCTGGCCAAACCCCATTTGAGGTCTATGTTGATATCCATGGCCTGTGTTACCATTAAGAACAACTCAGACAAATGGGGTCACTCAGACAACCTAGGTTCAGGAGGTTGTTCAAGGGCCGTGCTACTGCTGATATTACATAGATCTAATCAGCCATGCTGCTCCCCAGGATCATGGCATTCCCTGGATTGGGCTGATGGCAATGGCATGTCTGGGTCCGTGGCCCTGTCCCAGCCTCAGTCTGTGTCCATGGCTCCTGTTCTCATCTAAGACAGTGAAGGTAGCAGGCTGCACAGAGGTGACCCCGCCCCCTTACTCAGGACAGCAGACCTTGATGTGGCCTGGGCAGCACAGTGGAGCTGACACCTTGGGCAGGTGAGCAGGCCCTGAAGGTATGAGAGTGGGAGAGCTGGACCCACTATCTCTCTGTCATGTGGTGGCATAGGCAGGGGAAATATGTTCTTCCCTCCTCCACCCCACCCCACCTCAACACCCACTGAATTCGGGAAATCTGGTCCCAGGTCACAAGAGTGGGAGAGTTGACATTGTCCCTAACCGGCTGCAGCACTAGAGAGACCGGCCTAAGTACCACAGCATTCATGACAGTTCTCAAAAATAGAGTTAAAAAGCACATACTGAATATTTTTAAACAGTGATGTATGTGAAAACTTTAGAAAATGCCTTTCTAGGGCTGACACAGTGGCTCACAGAGTAAAGGTGCCCTGCTTCCAAGCCTGATGACCACGGTTTGATGGCATGTTCTTGTCCATATGTGCCCACACATATGCCGCCTCCCACATAAACACATAAGTAATTGTAATTTTCAAATGCATTTCAATTTTATTATAGTTCTATGTTAGTATTACATTCAACTACCTCTAAAATAAGCTGTGATCTGAAATAAAAATAAAGCTTTGCTCAGCTGCAAAGCTGGCCTATAATCCCAGTGCTCGTGGTAGAAACAGGTCCTTGGACTGTTGGTCTATCAATCTAGTTAAATCAGTGAGCTCAAAGTTAGGGAAATACCCCATGTTAGAGAGAATGGAGATAAATAGGATACATTGGTCTCTGCCCTCAACATGTGCAAACTCGCACACATGTGTCTGTGCATGAACACATAGGACAAATACAGAGGAAACTGCAAATTAATGATATTTTACACCCATTCTCTAGTTCTGTTCCACTAAACAGTGCAAAGTACAGACCACAGAGGAAAGTTAATAAAACACAGGTCTAGCCATGTATCCATGTATCTCCCACATCCCTATTATCACTCTCACCTCTCCAGGGCATCAAGACCTAGATCCATATGACAGAAATGAGGCTAAGTGAGACACAATATTTAACACAATGGTATCATGATGTGAAGAGAAATAAGGCAAGTCAAGTCTACCGTATTTTCTCTTATGTGTGAAACATAGCAGGTAAAAAAACTCATGAATGTAACAGGCAAACTTTTAGCACATGAAAGTGAGGAAGCACAAAAGTAGAGCATAAGAGCAGAAAACATGGGATGGAATAAATATCTTTAGACATAGGGAAACATGTCATAGTAAAACACATTACTTTGTACTGTTAATCCATTCTACTAAAAATTATCAATGATCATTAAAATGAGATGAAGAAATAGACTTTGAAGATGAAAGTCACTACAGATTGTTCAAAGTAAGATACAATGACTTTACAGACCACTGGACAGCTCTGGAATCAAGATGCTGTCTGGTAGATTATTAGGCATGCTGTGTCTGTACTCTCCAGTCTACATAGCTCAGACTTGGCTCTTTAGTCTTTAATTGCATTAAAATATTGTTGTAGTTGTGCTCCATAGCTTTTAATATATAATGTTTTTTGTGCTTAAAACCTTCACAGGTGTAATTTCATTCCTGTTACTGTAATCCTGGTCAGCAGTCTATGACTGGAAGAGAGGGGATCATGGACCCTATGTTAGAAGTTCATATTATTATATTGCTAAGTGACCATGCTATCAAACATTTTTGTAAATATGTATGCTTATACCCATAGACTCAGTTTTGATCAAGAAGCTTCTTTTTGCAATGGGCAGCAGTCAATGGAGAGACACATAACTGATCACAGTCCTGAGATGAAGAGACTGAGTGCTCAGCCTTAAATGGGACATGTTTATCAGCACTCACCTCCAAACACACAAACAATGCTCAGCCAACATTGGAGTGAGGATGGAAAGAACATAAGAGCCACAGAACAGGAGACTGTTGGACCATTTTGAAATGTGCTTTGAAGTGCTGTCCTTTGGATATGATATTCTATCAGAATCAGAAACTTACAGGAGCTATGGTTATGTGCACAAGACCTACACATAAACACGACAACAAAAGTCCTGGCATAGATGGGGCAGATTATTGTAGAGGGTAAAAACCTTGGGCACACAGATCAGCACTGGAGAAGCCAAGAGAGTTAAAGGCACAGCTTATCTCTTCAGTGGAGTGAGGTGCTTGGTTAGCTATTCTTCCAGAGTGCTGAGTTGAAATGAAGTTTGCAACCTGATAATCCTTTGCTACCGGTTCAGAAAGGCTCAGTCCATATCCCCCAGAATATTGTGTTTATTTATCTCAGACCACTTTTCCCTAATCCCTTAAGCATTGCTTCTAGCCCCTAAAGATGTCCTTTGTGCTTTGCAACAGCCTATATGACTTCTATGTTTTCATAGTGACAGGCCAGTCAAGACACCGACAGGCATTATGTTTACCTCAGTTTTTCTGCCTAGGTCCTCTACCTTGACCATTGTTTCTAAAGTCAACAATAAACCACCCTAGGTTGAAGCCATGTTTATTTTGTAATGAGCTTCAATGTAAACATGTCTTAAGCTATGTTGTACTCACAGGACTGAGTTAATTGCTATCAGAAAACATTTTTTTTTTCAAAGTTGTGCTATGCTTAAATATGGCTAAAAGAGAATGACCTGAGTCAGACTCAAGAAGTCTTGGCCCACCAGTAGTTACCCAAATTGGGCTGGTTGGTTTTTCATTCTTTCTTCACCCTAATAATTTTCCTTGCCTGCTGTAAAGGCTGCAGGGACCCTCCCACAGAGGATCTTCAGTCCCATCGCTTATACCCAGAGAGATTAAATAACTTATTGCTCAATGACAAAAAGTTGAAGATGGAATCAAGAAATATTTTTTAAAAATCTGGAATTAAATGAAAATGACAACACAGCCCAACAAAACTTTTGGGATGTATTAAAAGTAGTCATAAGAGGGAAATTTATAGCTCTAAGGGTGTCTACTGTAAAAAAAAAAAAAATTCAGGAAGAGGGGCTGAAGAAATGGCTCAGGTGTTCAGAGTATTGGCTGCTCTTTTGGAGGAACCTGGTCCAGCTCCTTGCAGCCACATGGCAGCTCACACTTAGCAGTAGCTTCAGTTTCAAAGCATCTGGCTCTCCCTTCTAACCTTCATGTGCTCTTGTCTGCACCTGCTGGGTATACATGCATTCAAGCACAGTCACTCCAACTTATTAAATGTTTTCTTTAACTCATAGAGCACCAATAAACAACTTAAAGATGCATCCCAAAGTTTGGAAAAACCAGGGTAAATGAAGCCCAACCCAGGAGATGGAGAGATATTGGAAAAATACAGCATAAATATTAAACTGGAAACAAACAACACAGAAGGAATCAATGGAGGCTGTTTCCATGGAAACAAACAACACAAAAGGAGTCAATGCAGGCTGTCTCCATGGAAACAAACAACATATAAGGATTCAATGGGGCTGACTTCATGGAAACAACATATGAGGAGTCAGTGGAGGCCATCTCCACTGCAGTTGCCAGTGCAACCTCAAGGTATTTATCTCCTGGTTAGCTGCAAGATCTCCTGCATGTTAGTCTTTTTTGGGCAGAGAAATGAATGTGGAACAAAGTCAGACTTTAATGTGATACCTCAGTAAACCCCCCCCCACTCTATCCCCTACAGACAAAGAGAAGCTTAAACCAGAATTCCTAAGTGTAGATAAGAATTTAGACCCCTTTTCCCCAGGTGGCTGTATCTGCTACAGGGACTTTGGAAAACACAGTCAGGATATTCGACCAAAAGACTGAAAAGGGAGGCAGGTTAAAATAAATTATATGGTCTTTGCCTTTAAGAAGTGGCCTCACAAAGAAAGGGGAGCACTCCTTCCAACCTCCCTGCTGTGAGTGAGAGATTTAGAAGAGCCTCCCTGGAGGCTTGTAAACTTAGAAAACACCTTACTTTTGCATTCTGTACCTAAAGTCTCCAATGGCAGCTTTGGGGACTGTGATCTAGGCACAACAAGACCCTCACTCTATTGTCTCAAAAAGGGGGACTTAGACAAAGATATCTCAATATAGATAGACCCAGGCCAGTTTCAAGTCCCCAGAAATGATGGTGCCAGTCCCAGGAACAAAAGAAAAGAACAGAGTCAGGATGTCTGATGGTAACCAATTAACTACGAGATGCCCCTCTCTGAAGATAACATGACCAGGCCCCGGAGAGGAGTTGTAAAACTCCTGACAGGGCAAACAGATAAACTAGAATAAGATAAAGTCCAGGCCCGGGAAAAATTGGACCAATCAAGGATGGACCCGTACTAACCCCCTCCCCTCTAAGAAATTTTATGGGTTTTGCCTATAAAAACTAACTTCCCCAAGAAAGAGTAACTCTTCCCTGCTTCACTTGGGATGGCTTGAGATGAGTTCCCTGTCATGAATTGTAACAGATAAACCTTGCTTTTGCATTTTGGTATGCTCGTCCTTGGTGGTCTCTCAGGGGGTTACGATCTGGGCACAACATTTAAGTGGAAGTAGGTCATGACTGTGCCTCAAGAAGGTATCACAGGAATGGAATGCATTGGGATCTTTATAATTCTCCTTCCAGAGATAGCATAGAGTAGTGAGGGTTTCAGGTAAGACGTAGTCAGATCTTCTTCTTCTAAATAGTTTTCAAAATTCCAGATCTACCTATTAGAAAGTTTCCTTTTCTGAGAATGATCACTTTATTGAGATACTACCAATTAAAATATATGTTACCAATATAGTTACACTGAAATATCTTTGTTTTTATTGGAACTGAAATAGCTTCAGGAATGTCAACTTACCCTGACCCTGCACTTTCTCCACCTAGGAGCTCCATTTGTCTGTAAACAAAGGGCTTCTCACTTTGTTTGAGAAAATGTTTCACAACACAGTGTCCTTCCTTCCCTACTCAGAAAGGGTCCTGATATGTAAAAACAGTTTGGTTCCTGTACAGGAGTGGCCTTTTCTGATGTTTTACAAGATCAAAGGTTACATTGTAAAGACCTTCTAGCCTGCAACAGGTGTGATGTGATTGCAGCCTTTTGTCATTAAAAACCCTAGTGTCCTGTCCTTTGTCTTTCCCAGGCAGGAGCCTTCTCTTGGTCTGTTAGAGGACTCATTATACTTTTAATTGGCTTAATAAAATGTGGTGCTCTGTAACTTTTTCAAGTGGACTATTTTAGACCAAAATAAGAGAGTATTGCTTAATAAAATATATGCCCAAAGTAATTGACTAACAAATTAAAGTAGCCTAGACATTATAAAAATTTACTTCAATAGGAAGGGAAGATTAGTCTCTACACTGATAGACTATGTTTACACAGACCAATGCAGTCCTTGATATAGCAAGTTTATCCTTCACAAGGAAAATCATGTAGTGCTGCTTCCTTAAACATGTGTGAGCTGAAGCAGACTCCAGCAACCCTCTTGCTCTTGCCCAATCTCACCGATGACTTCTGTCTTGATTCATTAATTCTTGTGTAAATGTATGGCTGTCCTCATATCTGAAAATCTATGCCACTAAAGCCATGCCAGTTAGATATGATTTTTATGTCAGCTACATAGTAGGCAGGTTTCCATGAGCCATCACACACAGACATACTTCACTGACACTCTCTAATCCTTAATTGTGGACCAGCTTTCTTTTCCTTCTAGTGTATGCACTTTTTATTTTGTTTTGTGTGGAACCAAAATAAGACCAAAATGCTCTCACCCCAAAACTAAAGGCCTAAGACTGCTCCTTTTAGCTACAGGCCATAAGTTACTGGAACAGGCCAGAAGTTACTGAGACCAGTCAGTTCAGATTCCAGAAACCAGGAAGTGTAAAAGTACAGAGCCACAAGATAGTCACGAGGTAATGCCTGCCAGACTATGGAATGTCCTCTCCCTGGTTTCCAGGGTAACTGACCATAAAAATGCCCCCACCTGAGGGCAGCCAATGAAAAATGGTGGTGGGCAACTACTTCCTTAGAAGGAAAACTGAATTGTGATTTCTGGAATTCCTAGACACGAGCCAATCAGAATTGTACCTGTACTAGCACCCCTAAATGATGTAACCTTGTGACTTTTCCCTTTAAAAACTGAGCTTGCAGACAGGTGGGCGCTTCCTCCAGCCTCCACTGCATTGGATGCATTGGACGAAGTCCCTGCCTAGGCTTGTATTGCTTTTGGATATCCACGATTAAACCTTGCTTTTGCATTCCGGCATGCTCGTCTTTGGTGGTCTCTCTGGGGGTCACGATCTGGGCACAACATTTTGCCTTGGGATTTTCTAAAACTTTGTATTTCTAATGTATTCAGAGAGTTGTGCAGTATAATAGTAATTTTCCTAGACACCAATATTCACCAGTATATCTTCTGTGGAACCAGGGAGGGGGTTGGTTTCTTGTGCAATCTGAGGAGGGGCTCATGGAGGGTGTATCTGTGCCCTCAATCTGGATGTGAGAAGGTGCTGGATAAGGAGCTCCTCATAAATTCAGTCTACATACTGTGTCCAGAGGAAGCAAGTCCTTCTGACATTGATCAGAAAGTGTTTGATGATCACAGTCTTGGGAGAAGTCACGTGGATATGGACATCGTAGACCTGAACCTGCTCAGTGAGGTCTGTAGGTGACATTGAAGAGTCTGGAGACTCTCAGCTGACAACACAAACATCTCTTGGTATCTGCTCAGGACTCAACAGGCCCACCAGCTGGGGTCACTATAGTCCCTTGGGCAGCCTCAGGCAGGAAATGACACCCAGGCTCTTGATGACACAGACACCTAAGAAGGGATTTGGTTGACCAAGAAAAATTTGCATGAAGGGCCCTGTCAGTTCTCTGAGAACTGTTGAAGGATAAGAGAGACCTGCACCATGTCTGTCTCAGCAGAGTTCAGTGGTGTCTGCACCATGGCCTGGACTCTTCTCCTCTTCTTCCTCCTTCATTGTACAGGTCAGGAGTCATCTGCACCCTAATCCCACTTCAGGGAAATCATATGACAGCCAGATAGATTCTCCTCTCTTCTCTCAGTATGGACATAATGTGTTTTTCTGTTTTCAGGGTCTTTCTCCCAGCTTATGGTGACTCAGTCACCCTCAGCCTCTGCCTCCCTAGGAGCCTCAGTCAAACTCACATGCACCTTGAGTAGTCAGTACAGCACCTACAATATTGGTTGGTACCAACAACATCCAGACAAGGCTCCTAAGTTTGTGATGCGTCTTCTGAGTGATGGAAGCCACAGCAAGGGGGATGGGATTCCTGACCGCTTCTTGGCTCCAGCTCTGGGGCTGATCGCTACTTCAGCATCTCCAACATCCAGCCTGAAGATGAAGCTGACTACATCTGTGGTGTAATTGAGAAAACTGGAGGACAATACCAGTGTACACAGTGACCCAGAAAAATGAGGATGCAGGACAGGAACTGTTTTGCTCTCTTGCTACCAAGGCCTACAATAGTGAGAAGGAACATCTGAAGTTCTTAGCTATCACAGTCATTGGATGTTTTCTGCTTTTTACTCAAGGAAATAGAACATAGGTCTAGTACTTCTACCTGAACTCCTGGAGAAAGAAGGAGAAAAGACAGGGATTGTATAGAGTTCTCTGCTCTGTAGTAATTATGACTATGTAAAAGTCAAAAGTGATGATCATACAGATTAGGTGAAAATACTTCCCTTTCAAGTAGGAGCAGTGGGTCTAGGCTTTCACTATCACCTCACCAAAGTTCACAGGAATGTCTGTTCTTCATAAGAAGGATTTCTTGTCTCATGCTTGAACTGTTTTGTAACTACAGCAAATTCCTAAGAAGCACAATGTAAGAACATTTAAGGTGGCATTGTGGTTAGAACCCTCTATTGCCAGCAAAAAAAAAAAAAAAAAAAAAAAAAAAAAGAAAAGAAAAGAAAGAAAAAAGAAAAGAAAAATCGAGAGCAGACACAAAGGCTAAGCAATCCCCTTGAATGCAAATGGCCTCCTTCTCCCTCCTGACACTCTCTCTTTACTTCGTGCGCCTACACAGAGACTTTGAAGGAAGGAGAAAGCAACCACCATTTGTTTTAGTCTCTACCAAACTGCTATCATGACCATGTTGTATCCCCCTTGAGGTCTCCCTTCCTGCTCACCAAGGCCATCTTTACAATCTCATTTTAGGCTTGAAATGACCACAGAAGTAAACATGTATAGAAACAAAAAAAAACTAAACACACCCCACCAAAACATCTACAAAAGACTCCTGTTTTCCCAGGATCTTGAATCCATTCTTTTGAACAGAGTTTCAAGGAAATGACCTGCAGAGTTAGAGTTTCCTGAAGAAACCTCTGAAGCCAAACTCATGGGTCAGAATCCCACAACAGCAGGATCTGCAACCTGCTAGGAGAATCCATGAGTTAACCAACCTTTCTGAGGCCTTACTTAGAATGGCACAACTTTTTCTCTTTATTCCATTTTGGTTCTTTCTTTCTGATGGTGACCAGACTCTAATGCCTGACTTTCTGGTGCTTTGGCTTCCTCACTCTCCTAACACTCCCCTCCTCCACGTGGCTGATTGTCTGCTATATTAGTTACTTTTCTGTTGATTTGATAAAACACTATGACCAAGACGTCTCATAGAAGGAAGAGTGTTATATGGACTTACATAGGTATCCATGATGCTGGGGAAGTGGCAAGCATGGCAACAGAAGAAGCCAGTGGCCCATATCTTGAATATCAAGCAGAAAAAAAATGGTTATTTTTCAAGGCTTTGAAATTGCAAACCCCAGTGACTACCTCCTCCAGCAAAATCACACCTCCTTGCCTTATCCAAACAGCACCACTAACTTTGGACCAAGTGTCAACTGGCAGAACCTGTGGAGACATTCTCACTCAAATCACCACCTCCACTGTGCAACTGATCACCATGCTGACTTAACTCAAATGCATGACTTCTTTTCTTTCCCACCTTCACTCTCCTCTTCATGGAAGCTGCCAAGATCTACAGCTTGCTTTCTCTGGGTTGTTATTTTAAGCTCTAATAAAATTTCCACAAGCTTAAAAATAACCATTGAAGGAGGGAGAGGGAGAATGGAAGAAAAGAGGACAGGGAGAGGGAGACTGAAAGAGAAGAGAAGGGGAGTGAAGGGGAAGGGGAGAGGGAGAGACAGACTGACAGACAGATGAACTGATTCTACTGATATTTAAAATTACTTTTGAAATATGTATGTTAATTGTGGTCATTGAGTTGTTGATCTTTGGTGTCATTTGGGGTCACTTTATTTTGTGTTTTAATAATTAGGCTCCAATCACAGTCTCTATGCTGCCTCATTTCTGTACCAAGCCCAGAACAATGTTTCTGTATTTCCTTATGCTTGGTTTCTCAGTTGTAATTTTTATGCTGTTTTCATCATGAAAAATACAGACATTGCACATAGCTTTGTTGAGTGTATAACTCTAGTTTCACTATTATAGTCATTTAGGCCTTGGAATATATCGCTCCAAACTCTTCAGGCTTAGAAAGTTTCTATAGATAATTGGCTATTGTTCTGATGGGTTTTCCTTTATACATTACTTGAATTTATTTTCCTGACTGTCTCAAATCACTTTCTTGGTTCTGTAACTTAGTGCTTTAAGAGCCGGGCGGTGGTGGCGCATGCCTTTCATCCCAGCACTCGGGAGGCAGAGGCAGGCAGATCTCTGTGAGTTCGAGGCCAGCCTGGTCTCCAAAGCGAGTTCCAGGAAAGGCACAAAGCTGCACAGAGAAACCCTGTCTCGAAAAAACAAAAACAAACAAACAAAAAAAAAACTTAGTGCTTTAATTATGATATGTCATGGATTGTCTTTTCTGGTTCTGTCCAGTTGGTGTCCTGTGTACTTCTCTTGTCTGTATGGATGTGCCATTCTTAGCTTGTAGAAGTTTTTCCCTGTGATTTTGCTAAAGACATGGTCTATGCCATTAATTTGAGAATCTTCTCCCTCACTTAGACCTGTAATGTGAAGACTTAGTTTCTCCCTTGTGTCCCATATTTCCTATGTGTTCCTTCCCTGTGTGCGGTTTTTGTTTTTAATCTTTCATGTTTTGTCTTATTTGGAGTAGATCTTTTATTTTATCTTCAGGACTTGATTTGTATCTTCTGCTTCATTCATTCTGTTTGTAAGTCTTTCCTGAGAGTTTTCTGTGTGTGTTGTGGGGTCTTCCGTCCCATCCTCATTATCTGGAGTCCACTTCAGGATTTCTATGTCCTAATTTAACTATGTGTTCTCGAGTCTCAGATGGTTTTTTGTCATCTCTGTCAGATATTCATTTCTGCTTTCTTGGACATAGTTCAGACATTTATTTTCTTTAATTTCTTTATTTGTCCTTGATTTTATTGAGTGGTTTATTTGCTACTTCTTTTTAAAAAATTACACTATTTTTTATTGAACAGAATGTTCACATAGTATATTCTGATCACAGTTCCCCTCCACCATGACAAACACTTGCCAGATCCTTCCTACATCTTCACCCACCCAAATCCACATACTTAGTTTATCTGTCATTAGGAAACAAACAGGCATCTAATAAATGGAATACAATAAAGACAAATAGACCAGTACAGGCAAGACAAACAGAAAAATAATTTTAAAAAACACCAGAAACACATACATTCCAAAAGATACAAAAAGGTCTCATTAAAAAAAATATTGTAAATGCCAATAAATAGTAAAAAAATAACTTTAAAATTAAAATAAGCCCAGAAAAAGAACTATGAGTCCAGAATAATGCAAAAGTACCAATAAGTTAGTTTTGTATTTGAAATTTAATGCTGTGATGAGGCTATCTTTACTGTGGTTTGTATAACTAGTGATAGTTTATTAGAGAACAATAAATTTTTCTTCACAAGCAATTATCAATTCATAAGACTCTCGAACATTGCTTGCTCCTTTTCTCATTTCTCAGATAATATTATATCCTTCTGAGGTCTTTGATGTAGTTGAAGATTAGATAGATAAAATTTCCTTAGTTATGAGAAGAGATAAGTTAGATATGAAACCTTAGACTCACAAATATAGGATAGATAGGATATCTTCTTTAATTTGCCAAATACAAATAGACTAGATATTGTAACTGTAATTCCTGCTAGATAACTGTTATATGTAATTTTACTGTGTTAAAGTTAAAATCTTGCTTTAAAAAAAAACAGAAATGGGGAAGTGCTGTGGGATGTCCTGTATGTTGTGAATAAATAAAACATTGATTGGCCAGAAGCCAGGCAGGAAGAATAGGATAGGTGGGACAAACAGAAAGGAGAGGCTGGGAGGTGGAAGTCTGAGAGAAACGCCAGCCTGTTGTCCAGGGAGCAACATGTAAAGGCAACATGTCTGTCTTTTTATTGACTTTCTGTTCTGCCTTCTCATTGGTTGTAAATAAACCCAACCACTTGACTTCTTTGTCACTGCTTTTCTATACAGACCTCCAAGTTTCTATGGTTGGTACTGGGATTAAAGGCATGTGTCACCATGCTGGCTATATCCTTGAACACATAGACTTTGCCTACCATGTGATTGGATAAAGGGCGTGTGCTCTAGGATATTCTGACAGCTACCACTGTCAGACTTCTGCCAAATGGCTTGCTATTAGCTCTGACCCCCAGGCAACTTTATTTATTAACATACAAATAAAATCACATTTCAGCACAAATAAAATATCACCATATCAATCCTATAAAATTCCTCACTAGGATTCTATTTTTGTTTTAAACTGTTAATTAGATATGATTTTAACTGACATTTATTTATTTGCTTATGTATTTATTTATTTTTTACAAAATTCAGGCACTGGAGGCTTATGCAGGAGTCTGAGATAACAAATAACTGATTACAGCGACTTTATCCCTCTATGGAACTCTGAAACATGGTCCAACCAGTTGTACAATTGCATTTAACCTTGTATTAGCTTTATATTTAAACTTATATTAAGTTATCCTAATCTTGAAGTATTTTTTTCCTCATTAACTTTGTGTCTTAATGTTCTCCTCAGGGTTGTACAGTTATTAAATCCTTACTTATGCTCTGGGTCATTGCCATGAGTTAGAGTTTCTTGTAGACCCTCTGATGGACCCTCCTCTAGGATATTCTCCCTGCTGCTCTTAATACATAGCCCATTATGTCATTAGGACACACTTAAGTGACATAAGAGTCTCCAAATCCCTGAAAGTAGTTCAAATGACCTCTGAAAGGGAGACTATTGGGCCATAGGTCATTCAACCCCTCTGAAGGCCAGGCTCTCATCTTCATTCTGCTTCCTGTCTCTTTAAGCTACCTTAGAAATGTAAGAGCCTACATCCAAATATATCTCAAATAACTTAATTATGCACCTGAGGAACTCAGAAAACTAAGAATAATCCAAACCCCAATCAGTCAATAAAAAGAGAGCATAAAAATCAGGGCTGAAATGAATGAGAAAAAGACTCAGTACAAACAACCAATGAGATAAAGAGTTGAGTCTTTGAAAAACACAAGATAGAAAATAATCTTAGTCAAATTAATCAAAATAGAGAGAATAGCCAATGTTCCTTCAGATATCAATGAGGATATTACAACACATACATCAATAAAATTCAGAAAAACATTATTATTGTTGTTTTTTTCACACAAGGTTTCTCTGAACAGATCAAGCCATCCTAAAACTCATTTTTTAGACTAGGCTGGCCTCAAACTCATTGAAATCTGTCTGTCCCAAGTGCTGGGATTAAAGATGTGAGCCACCACCACTTGTCAATCAGAAAAATTATTTTAACTTAAACATATTTATTTTCATTGTATGTGCATGATAATTTTATCTCCATATGTAAAACAAATGTATATGTGTGTGCCTGGTGTTTGTGGAAGATGAAAGAAGGTATCAAATCCTCTGTAACATGTGATCAGCAGCAGTCATGAAACTTTTGGGAAGATAAAATGGGTCTTTTTGCTAGAGCACCAAGTGCTCTTAAATTATGAGACATCTCTCAATGCCAAACTTCAGGAAATTTAAACATCTTTAAATCTCTATCACACCAGACTAGAAAATCTAAAAGAAATGGATACAATTCTAGATGTATATGACATACCAAAAAGAAATCCAGATGAATTAAACAATGTAAGCAGATCCATAACCAACAATGATATTGAAACAGTAATTAAAATCTCCCAAATAAAAATGCCCAGGTCCAGATGGATTTACCAAAAAATTCAAGCAGAACCTCAAGGTGTGAGTTCTACCACCAATAGTGCTCAGTTCTTCCATGAAATCAAAGGGGAGGTAAGGTTCTCAGAAATATCATGAAGTCAGTGGTGCTGTCACTCTGGCACCTGCTAGCTCTAGGCTCTTTGGGGAGAGAACTTGCACCCTGAATTTAAGGGGAGACAGCTCTCTCTGACTTCTATTAATCCTGAAATTCACCAAAACAAACAAACAAAAAACCCAGTTAGATTATTTTGGCTAATTTTAAGCAATTTTTTATTAAAATTTTAAATACTCACCAACATGGAATTTGGTCAGGACACCATCTGGAATCTTTTCAGTTGTGTGGCCTCCAGACACATGTTTGCCTGGCTTATCTGGACAAAATCTATACTTCATCATAGTTCCCATGAGGCTTTGTTGTAATTTTCTAAGAAATACAACTCCCAGAGTGCCAGGAAGTTTGCTCCTTGGGCAGGTGGGGCTTACATGTTAACTTACATCTAAGACTGCAGTCATTTGAACAAGCAGAGATGACTTCCTTGTGTGCTGATCATCGTGTGTGAGTTTCTTTCCTTTTTTTATTGAGTTTTTTTCATTTTATGTACCAACCACAAATCCCCCTCTTATCCCTCCTTCTGCTCACCCACAGCCTTCTCCTGCAACCACTTTACATCCCCTCCTCTGAAAAAATAAGGCCTCCAATGGGGAGTCAGCAAAGCCTGGTACATTTAGTTGAGGCAGGTCCAAGCCCCTCCTCCCTGCATCAAAGCTTTGCAAGATGTCCCACCACAGGTAATGGGCTCCAAAAAGCTAGCTCATGCACAAGGAATAGACCCTGACCCCACTGCCAGGGGCCCCTTAAACAGACAAAGCTACACAACTGTCTTTCTTATACAGAGGGCCTAGTCCAGTTCCATGCAGGCTCCACAGTTTTTGGTCTAAAGTTATGAGTTCCCACTAGTTTGCTCGTTTCTGTAGATTTCCCATCATATATTGGTGCCCCTCGCTCATAGAATCCCTCTTTCCTCTCTTCAACCGGATTCAAAGTGTGAGTTTCAACTGATAGCAGGGACACCAAGTCTCAGGAACCCAACACCAACTGGGTGAGGCTCTGGGATATCTAATTCTCTTCTGCATCTCAAAGTTGTAGTTGCATATTTTGCAAACAAACTTCCTGGCAGAAACTACTATGGTAAGAAATGTTTATTTTGACTTGAAGTTTCAGAGTAGATCACTATGGGGAAGCCATGGCAGGTGGTCTCAGTTGCTATGTATATTCTGTGTGTGTTTAGGGACAAAATACAGTCTTTTGTATAGGGCCTATGGATTATGATCAACCCCACGAGAACCCTGTAGTCTTAGGTTGAAGGGAAAAATGATCAGACATCAGATGTGATTTTCTTAATTCTCTTCATGACTTTGGATGCTCATTTGAGCCACCAGAGGACGCTGTGCTTAGACCTGAACATTTAACCTTGTTCCTCTGAGGCTGATGTAGTGCCCTGATCAGGGTCCCACCAAAGGATACTGAATACATTCTTCTTAGAGCAGGGACATTTCTAAAGCATTCCTGGAGGCTGCCACCTGCTATAGTTACCTGTGCAGACTGAAGGTATTTATTTCCTGGGAGTTGTAGCTTCCTCCATTCTACTTGTTTTCTGGACAAGGAATGAAAATGAACTAAAGGCAGAATTCACATGGAAGCAGATCATGACTGTCTCTCATGAAGGTATCACAGGCATGGAATACATCGAGATCTTTATACTTGGTTCAGAGAAAGCATATGGAGAGCAGGGATGGGTTAAGGTAAGTCTTAGTCATTCTTTCTCCTTCTAAATAATCTTCAAATTTCCTGATCTACATATTAGAATGCCTTCTTTTCTGGGAATAATAATTTCATAGAAATGTTACCAATTAAAATGTATAAGTTACAAATATAGTTACATTGATATATCTTTATTTTTATTGGGACTGAAATAACTTTAAAAATTAAGGGTGCTCTGTCCTTGCATCTCTTCCACTGGGGAGATAAATCTGTCTGTAAACAAATGGCAACTTTCTTTCTTTGATAGAGTGTTTTACAACATCAAAAGGGGCCCCAGTCTCTATTGAGAAAGAATCCTGATGTGTACAATAGTTTGTTTACTCTACAGGAATGTTTTTGTGTGGTGTTTCACAACATCAAAGGTTACATTGTAAAGACTTTCTAGCCTGCAGCAGGTGTGATGTGACTGCAGCCTTTTGTCTTTCCATCCCTGAGCCTCCTTACTCTTTCCCAGCAGGAGCCTATGGTTGGTCACAAAGGTAGAGGACTCACTATACTTATAACTAGTTTAATAAAGGTTGATTTCTATAACTTTCTTACATGAACTGTTTTTTTAAGTGTAGATATAACTAAAGTGATTGACTTATCAATTAAGGTATAAGCTCTATAAAAATAAGCTTCAGAATGAAGGGAAGATTTGTCACTACCCTGATATTGATATTGTATTTATACAATACAATAGATTCCTTGATGTAGCAGAGTTTATGGGTTCAAAACACTTTTAAGTAATATTATTTCAGGAGAGTATCATAAATTTAAATTTTTCTTTGGTGGCTGGGGAGAAGGTTCATTGGTTAAGCGCACATACTGATCTTGCATTAGATTCAAGTTCATTCCTAGCACCCATGTAGGGTTGTTGTGCCCTGGGTGTGAGATCCCCAAAGAGACCACCAGAGACAGTAACTCACTGAAATGCAAAAGCAAGGTTTATTGAAGCAGTTCAAGACACAGCAGGGACCTCCTCAAGCCATCCAACACAGTAGAGGCTGGAGGAGTTGCCCAGCCCTCTGAAAGCTCAGGTTTTAAAGGCAAAAACCATAAGGTTAATCATTTAGGGGCGCTAGTATGAGTAAAATTCTGATTGCTCAACTTTCGGGAGCTTTTCAGAATTTTTTTGTTATCTTACTTTGTAGTTTTAAGCGGTTGTTTGTCAAACTTTATAGACTACCTCCAGCATTGGGACATTCTGTGTTTAATCAATTGCTACCAGATAGTCCTTCAAACATCCTGAGTTTGTACTTTTGACCATCTCCAGCATTGGGGCATTCTACAGCTAATCAGTTGCTACCAGATGGCTCTTCAAACATCCTGACTTTGTCCGGGGACCTATGTCAGCAGCTCTAAGAATTTTGAAACTCAGGTCTGTTTCAAGCTGGGGTGAGGGGCTTGCTTGAAATGGGGGTGCTTTGGTTCTTCAGGGTGTCTCATCCCTGCTTATAATTTCAGATCCAGGGGAATCCAAATCCCTCCCCCACTCTCTGTCCCTCCCTCTCTGTGCATTTGTATGTGTGTATCTTTGTGTGCGTGTATATGTGTGTGTTCCTCTGTATGCATTTGTGTGTGCTTGCATATGCATAAAATAATTTATAATTAAAAATTTTAGATATCTAAAACTTATTTTTCAGTACTTCAAAAGCACTTTTATTTTTCACTTCTGGTCTTAAACATGGGTCCTAACAAGTACTAATCAGGTATTCCATTATAGGTCCATATCTCCAAGACAATAATTCTTTATTTTTCCTTCTGTCGTTCTATAAAGCATAGCATATTAACAATCAGAATAACACAGACTCTGAGGATGTCAAAACATGTCACTGTCAAACCTTCAGGAAAGAATTCTCTGACAATAAATGACATTAATTATTTAAACATGAGCCATGTCTAGAGATTTACTTTGTAAAAAAAAAAAAAAAAAAAAAAAAAAACATTCTCATAGGTTACTAATGTCTAATACACTTTCAGTTAGTTAAAATCTGAAATGAACACTCCCAAAGCAATGTGTGCTTCATAATACCCAAGAATGCAAAACAAACAGTACTGGAAACAATGAATGAACCAAAAAGCAAGTATTATTTCAGGTCTAATGAAAACTCTAGAGAATTCTGTGCTACAGCACTCAAATAACAAATATTTCTTATTATACGCCAGAAAAGTTACAGTGTGAATGAACAAAATACAATCCACACACAATCTGATTGAAGAACAGCTGTAGATATTTTTGAATCAGAGATAAAATAACTAATGGTCAAAAACATCACAGAAGACATACAATGATAATTAAAACATAAAACTTTAATGTTTAACAAAATAAATTTAATAGCAATATTGAAGAGGAAGTAAGGAATCTATAATTGAGAAATGGAAATCTTATGGAAGATATTCAATACAAACTAGCAAGAAACTATCCTTAGTCCAGCAGGGGGCACTGTGTGCTTCTGAGAAATTGACAAGCCTCAGGGGACTCCTGACTCTCATAATCTGGGCAAAGCTCACTGGACTAGAGGATGCAGCTCAGCGGGTGTTTCCTCAAAGCTGCCCCAGGCCCCTTGGGAGGATAGTTGTCCCAAACGGGCTGAAGAGATGTAATGTAGAATGATGGTGGTAGTAAAAGTCTCATACTGCACCACATCACTGTTTCCCCGTTACCCCAAGAACCCCAGAGTCCAGCAGCATCTGTGGGTCCTCAGGTCTCTGGAGATTTAAAGCCTGGCCTGGATTCCTGCCTCTTTCCTCCATCTCTGTCAGGTGTCATGGAGACTAAAGAGGCCTGCCTTTGGAATGATCTCTCTCATTTCTCGACTCTTTCCTAACAGCTATTTCTATTCAGGCTCTCCTCCCCAAGCTGAGGTGATGCTGGGGAATGATCCTCTCTTTCCACACTTGTTCCAGAAGCTGCCTGGCCAAGCCTGTAGGCTCTGATTCGCCCAACAATAACAGGCACTCCCAGTCTCCTGTCACTTTTCACCTTAAACATAACCTTGTCCTGGCTCTAGGGTTACAGTCTGAGGACAGTGCTGAAGGCGACTGCATGAACACTGCAGTGGTGTCAGCACAGTGAGACACACATGGAGAAGCAAGACACAAATGTGCATTTGTCTGAGCCTGGGTGTAAGCCCTGTCCTGTGGAGTGGGTCCCATGACCAGGCACTGTTGCCATCCTGATGTAGACTCTCCACAGAGAGAAGGTGAAAGGAATCATCTGCCTTCATTTGAGTTTTAGTTGGAGTCCTAAAAGTGGAGATTTCTGTCAACTATTATGATAGAGATTTTTAAAAATATAGAATTCAAATATTTTATTCCTCCGTTAGTTGTATTTGCTTGTAAGAATAGAGTCAATAGGAATGCTCCAGAGAGAAGCATTCTCCGTGATGTTCATTCAACAACTTAGAACAAATGGAAGTAATGTCCATTTATATTTTCTAACTATTGTTATATTATCTTTCATTTGAGGACATTGCAAAATGATTTTAGTTTTAAAAGCTATGAAATAGTTTATATATATTGGAAATAATTTCTCCTCTGACATTAGGTTAACACATTTCTAAAGAACCTAAAGAAGATCTGTTGATGGGATAATTCTGAGTACCACTGTGTGTAATCTCATTATAAGATTGTAAGTACTAGTGCAGAGGTCCTTAGTCAGATGAGCTCATGATGAAGCACAGTGAGGCCCCTCTGTCTTCATAAGATGGCTTTGAAGGACTGGGGAATAGCAGTGATCAAATGTCATGTGAATTCTGATGTGCATATAGGGCTTTGATGCTGCTCACCAAAAATCACCTAAATTGTTCCCAAACAAAAGGGACAAAGGAGGGAAGGAAAGGGTGCCCTAGGGTGCTTAGCTCAGTAGGTGCATTTTGCAAGTCTGTCCTCCATGAATCAGGATGAGATGACATGTTCCCTTGTGCTACCCCTCACAGTTCGTTGTATGTCATTACTGTCATCCCAGGGGACCAACAAATCAAGCAACCATCTGTAAAGTGTTTCTGATTTTACACACATTTCATTCACCTTGACTCATATTTTATCACCATGGATATTGATGAATTGCTTCATATATCTAGTTTTATGACTGAAATTAAACTCTAATGTTAAGCATTTGTCAGTCTTAAGATATAAATATATCTCTCCTCTTTCCATATACTACTCCTGTAAGCAAAGACAGAGGTGCAGCTTCTAGGAGAAGCCTTTTCCTCAAGGTATCCAGGTGTTTACATGTGAACATGCAAGTATTGCCTTGTTACAAGAAATGTAGTTTTAAATATTTTGTGAATTATATGAAACCAAGGGGCATGCCTATCATTTGTAGTGGGAAACTTAAGAAAGTTATCCTTGTACATAAGGCACAGTACGAATGTTACTGTGAAGTTCTTTTGTTGTACATGGCAGGAGAAGACAATAAATAGAGGAATCAGGAAAATTTGCAACTCAAACCACAACAATTTGCAGCCTGTGTTAGATCAATATTTATTAAAACTCAGGTGCATGTGGATCCTGCATCTGTGCATCAGAAGATGGGCCTGTAATCCTTCATTTATAAAGATCTCCTTCCTAAGATCGTCACACTGGCATTTGAGTGTCAACAATAATAATAAGGGTCTAAAATAAGGAAAAACCACAAACAGACTAAAAGTAGTAACAGACACCAAAGAATAAAAATTTTTTAATATTTATAATTATTTAATGTGTAAGTGTGTGAATGTGTGTCTTTGTGAATGTGTGTGTGTGTGTGTGTGTGTCCTTGAGTTTAGAAGACAGCTTGCACAAATAAGTGAGCCATTTCCTTCTACCATGGATGTTCCAAGTAAACTCACATTGTCAGTCTTGGGAGCAAGTGCCCCTGTATGCTGAAGTCTCAATATACAGTTCCATGCATGGATTCTACCAGGGACAAATGAATCCTTGCTTCTCTTTCATTCTTTTCTGTCCCTCTCCCCTCCATCACTCGCTCTCTCCTTTCTCTTCTTCTTCCTGTTCTTTGGCTCCTCCTCCTCCTCCTCCTCCTCCTCTTCCTCCTTCTCCTTCTTCCTCTCTTTCATTGTTTGTGTAACATTATTTCTAAAGTGTTTTATTACTTTATTAAAAATAATTTGGTTCTCGAAAAAACCAAATAATAATAATAATAATAATTTGGTTCCTGACAGTTGTGACACATTCTTTTAATGCCAGCAATCAGAAGGCAGAGTCAGGAAGATCTGGGGGAATTTGAGACCATTCTTGTCTAGAGAGAGAGAGAGTTCCAGAAAGCCATGGCTACACAAAGAAACACTTTCTGGAAAAAAATTTTAAGACAGCATCTCACTATGTAATTCGAGCTGTCCTAGAGCACTGTATGCAGGCCAGGTGGAAAAAAAAAAAAGCATTCAGACAAAATAAAACAATACAACAAGTGCACACAAAACACACACACCATGGAATCTGTTCTGTGTTGGCCAACTATTCCTGGACATAAGACATGCCCTAGAGTGTGGTTGATATCTCCAGTGACACTGCATTGGAGAAAACTGACTTTCTTTTTTTTTGGACTTTACCTGTTACAATAACTGCATGGCTAACGGTGGAAGTTTTGTTCACTCCCTTTTTCAGAGCTGGGATTTTTATTTGGTTTGAAACTGTGCTGGTCTTGTGCATGCTGTCATAGTTTCTCTGAGTTCCCGTGTGGATCAGTTCTGTTGTGTCTGGAAGATGCTCTTTTGTTGGGGTCTTCTACCACCTCTGGCTCTAACAAAGTTTCTACCTCCCTTTCTGCATATTCCCTGAGCCTGGAGGAGAAGGTTTGACAAGGAATATCTTGTAGTGCAGCTTCCTTAAACATGTGGGAGCTGAAGCAGACTCCAGCAACCCACCTGCTGTCCCTCCTGCTCTTGCCCAGTCTCACTGATGACTTCTGTCTTGATTCATTAATTCTTGTGTAAATTTATGGCTGTCCTCGTATCTGAAAATCCATCTCCCTAAAATCATGCCAGTTAGCTATGATTCTATGTCAGCTATGTAGTTCCTTGGAATCCATCACACAGTCATTCTTCGCTGATCCTTATAATCCTTCGTTGAGGACAAGGAGCTCCTCATGAGTTCAAGTCTACATACTATGCCCAGAGAAGGCAAGTCCTTCTGACATTGATCAGAAAGTGTTTGATGATCACAGCCTGGGGGACGTCATGTAGACACAGACATGACAGACCTGAATCTGCTCAGTGCGGTCTGTAGGTGACACTGAAGAGTCTGGAGACTCTCAGCTGACAACACAAACATCTGTCTCTTTGTGAATGCTCAGGACTCAACAGGCCCAGCAGTGGGGACACTGTGGTCCCTTGGGTAGCCTCAGGCAGGAAATGACACCCAGGCTCTTGATGACACAGACACCTAAGAAGGGATTTGGTTGACTAAGAAAAATTTGCATGAAGGGCCCTGTCAGTTCTCTGAGAACTGTTGAAGGATAAGAGAGACCTGCACCATGTCTGTCTCAGCAGAGCTCAGTGGTGTCTGCACCATGGCCTGGACTCTTCTCCTCTTCTTCCTCCTTCATTGTACAGGTCAGGAGTCATCTGTACCCTGATCCCAGTTCAGGGAAACCATCTGACAGCAGATAGATTCCCCTCTCTTCTCTCAGCATGGGCATAATGAGTTTTTCTGTTTTCAGGATCTTTCTCCCAGCTTATGCTGACTCAGTCACCCTCAGCCTCTGCCTCCCTGGAAGCCTCAGTCAAACTCACATGTACCTTGAGTAGTCAGCACAGCAGCTATACCATTGGTTGGTACCAGCAACATCCTGACAAGGCTCCTAAGTATGTGATGTATCTTCAGAGTAATGGAAACCACGGCAAGGGGGATGGGATTCCTGACCGCTTCTCTGGCTCCAGCTCTGGGGCTGATCGCTACTTAAGCATCTCCAACATCCAACCTGAAGATGAAGCTATCTATTACTGTGGTGTAGGTGATAGCACTGGGCAAACACAGTGACCCATATAAATGAGGAAGCAGGACAGAAACTGTTTTTCTCTCTTGCTACGAAGGCCTATGATTGTGAGAAGGAACATCTGAAGTTCTTAGCTATCACAGTCATTGTATGTTTTCTGCTTATACTCAAGAGAATAGACCATAGGTCCAACACTTCCTCCTGAACTACTAGAGAAAGAGGGAAAATATAGGGATTGTATAGAGCTCTCTGCTATGTAGAAATGATGACTACGTAAAAGTCAAAATTGATGTGCATACAGGTGAGGTGAGAATATTCCCCTTTTAAGTTGGAACAGTGGATCTAAGTCTCCCTCTGTTACTCACCAAAGTTCATAGGAATGTCTGTTCTTCACAAGATTTCTTTCTTGTTTCATGATCAAATTGTTTTCTAACTCCAGCAAATTCACAAGAAGCACAGTGTAAGAACATTTAAGGAGACAGTGTGGTTGGAGCTGCCTCTTGCCAGGGAAAAGAATAATCTAAAATAGTCACAGGGCTGAGCAATGAATGAATGTGAACTTCTCCATGTCTCTCTGGATACTCCCTCATTTCTTAGTGAGCCTACCCAGAGACTTTGAAAGAAGGACATAGTTACCACCATGTGGTTTAGTCTCTGTCAAACTGCTTTCATAACCTTGCCATATCTGCATTGAGGCCAACCTTCCTACACACCAAGGCCATCTTTAGAATCTCACTTTAGGTTATAAAATAACTGATGAAATTTCAAGAAACAATGTATAGAAATAAACAAATGAACAAACAAACAAACAAAATCAAAATTCCTACAAAAGGCTCCTGTTTTGCCAGGATCCTGACTCCATTATTTTGAATAGGGTTTCAGGGAGATGACCAGCAGAATTAAAGTTTCCTGAAGAAACTTCTGAAGCCAAACTCATGGGTCAGAATACTGCAGCAGCAGGTCCTGCAATCTTCTAGGATATTTAATTGAGTTTACCAAACTTCCAGAGTCCTTATTTAGAATAGCATAACTTTTTCTTTTTCTTCCTTTTTGGTTCAGTCTTTCGGATGACCAGAACGTAATGCCTGCTTTTTCTGGTGCTTTGGCTTCCTCACTCTTCCCCTAACATTCCCCTCCCTCTCAGGTAGCTGATTGTCTGCTGTATTAGTTACTTTTCTGTTGCTTTGATAAAACACCATGAACAAGACATTTCATACAAGGAAGAGTGTTGTGTGGACTTATGTAGGTATCTTTTTTTTTTTCATTTTACCTTTGGGATTTTTGTATTTTTTTTTTAATTTTATTTTATTTTACAATACAGTGGCAGGCCTGGCAACAGAAGAAGCCAGTGGCCCACATCTTGAATATCAAGCAATAAAATGGTTATTATGCAAGGCTTTGAAATTGCAAACCCCAGTGACTACCTCCTCCAGCAAAATCACACCTCCTTGACTTATCCAAACAGCACCACTAACTTCAGACCAAGTGTCAAATTCTCACTCAAGTCATCACATGCACTGTGCAATTGATCACCATGCTGGCTTAACTCAAATTCATGACCTCTTTTCTTTCCCATCTTCAGTTTCCTCTTCTGGGAAGCTGCCAAGATATACAGCTTGCTTTCTCTGGGTCATTACTTTAAGCTCTAATAAAATTGTCCACAACTTAAAAATAACCGTTGAAAGAGGGAGAGAGAGAATGGAAGATAAGAGGGAAAAGAGCGAGATTTGACAAAGAAACCAAAACTGTACAGTGGGGGAAAAAAAGCGTCTTCAACAAATGGTGCTGGCATAACTGGATGTGCAGGTGTAGAAGGCTGCAAATAGATCCATATCTGTCACCGTGCACAAAACTTAAGTCCAAGTGCATCAAGGACCTCAACATAAATCCAGCTACTCTGAACCTGCTAGAAGAGAAAGTAGGAAGTAGTCTTGAACACATTGGCATAGAAGGTCACTTCCTAAATATAACACCAGTAGCACAGACACTGAGAGAAACAATCAATCAATGGGACCTCTTGAAACTGAGAAGCTTTTGTAGGGCAAAGGACACAGTCAACAAGGCAAAGTGACATCCTACAGAATGGGAAAAGGTCTTTGCCAACCCAACATCTGACAGAGGACTGATATCCAGAATACATAAAGAACTCAGGAAATTAGACATCAAACTGTCCAACAGTCCAATTAAGAAATGGGCTATAGAACTAAACAGAGAATTCTCAACACAGGAAACTCAAATGGCTGAAAGACATTTAAGGAATTGTTCAACATCCCTAATCATCTGGGAAATGCAAATCAAAACGACTTAAAGTTCTTGTCATATAGGTCCTTCACTTGCTTGGTTAGTGTTATCCCAAGGTATTTTATATCATTTGTGGCTATTGTAAAGGGTGATATATCTCTGATTTCCTTCTCAGCCTGTTTGTCGATTGTATATAGGAGGGCTACTGATTTCTTTGAGTTGATCTTGTATCCTGCTATGTTGCTGAAGGTGTTTATAAACTGTATCAGTTCCTTTGTGGAATATTTGGGGTCACTTAAGTATACTATCATGTCATCTGCAAATAGGAAAAGCTTGACTTCTTCCTTTCCAATTTGTATCCCCTTAATCTCCTTATGTTGTCTTATTGCTCTGGCTAGAACTTCAAGTACTATATTGAATAAGTATGGGGAGAGCAGAAGGCCTTGCCTCGTTCCTGATTTTAATGGGATCGATTTGAGTTTCTCTCCATTTAATTTGATGTTGGCTGTTGGCTTGCTATAAATTGCTTTTATTATGTTTAGGTATGTTCCCTGTATTCCTGATCGCTCCAAGACCTTTACCATGAAGGGGTGTTGGATTTTGTCAAATGCCTTTTCTGTGTCTAGTGAGATGATCATTTGGTTTTTTCTTTGAGTTTGTTTATATGGTGTACTACATTGATGGACTTTTGTATGTTGAACCACCCTTGCATCCCTGGCATGAAGCCTACTTGATCATGGTGGATAATTGTTTTGATGTGTTCTTGGAGTCTGTTTGCCAGTATTTTGTTGAGTATTTTTGCATCAGTGTTCATGAGGGAGATTGGTCTGTAGTTCTCTTTCTTTGTTGTATCCTTGTTTGGTTTAGGAATCAGAGTAATTGTAGCCTCATAGAAGGAGTTTGGTAATGTTCCTTCTGTTTCTATTGTGTGGAACAATTTAGAGAGTATTGGTATTAACTCTTCTTTGAAGATCTGGTAGAATTCTGTGCTGAAACTATCTGGTCCTGGGCTTTTTTTGGTTGGGAGACTTTTAATGACTGATTCTATTTCCTTAGGGGTTATTGGACTATTTAAATAGTTTATCTGGTCTTTATTTAACTTAGGTATGTGGTACCTTTACAGAAAATTATCCATTTCTTTTAGATTTTCCAGTTTTGTGGAATAGAGGTTTTTGAAGTGTGACCCGACGATTATCTGAATGTCCTCAATGTCTGTAGTTATGTTCCCCCTTTCATTACTGATTTTGTTGATTTGGATTCTTTCTCTCTGTGTCTTTTGGTTAGTTTGGATAAGGGCTTGTCTATCTTCTTGATTTTCTCAAAGAACCAACTCTTTGTTTCATTATTTTTTTTGTATTGTTCTCTTAGTTTCTACTTTATTGATTTCACCTCTCACTTTGATAATTTCCTGGTGTCTATTCTTCCTGGGAGACTTTTCTTCTTTTTGTTCTAGAGCTTTCAGGTGTGCTGTTATGTCACTAGTGTGAGATTTCTCCAACTTCTTGATGTGGGCATTTAGTGCTATGAATTTCCCTCTTAGCACTGCTTTCATAGTGTCCCATAAGTTTGGGTATGTGGTGTCTTCAGTTTCATTGATCTCTAGGAAGTTTTTAATTTCTTTCTTTATTTCTTCCTTAACCCATTGGTGATTTAGTTGAGCATTATTCAGTTTCCATGAGATTGTAGATTTTCTGTAGTTTTTGTTGCTGTTGAAATCTAACTTTAAACCATGGTGGTCTGATAGAACACAGGAGGTTATTCCAATTGTTTTGTATTTGTTGAGATTTGCTTTATGGCCAAGTATGTGGTTGATTTTAGAGAAGGTACCATGGGGTGCTGAGAAGAAGGTATATTCTTTTTTGTTAGGGTAGAATGTTCTGTAGATATCGATTAAGTCCATTTGAGTCATAACATCAGTTAAGTCCTTTATTTCTCTGTTAAGTTTTGATTTGGGAGATCTGTCCTGTGGTGAAAGTGGGGTGTTGAAGTCTCCCACTATTAATGTGTGGGGTTTTATATGTGGTTTAAGCTTTAGTTATGTTTCTTTCACATAAGTGGGTGCCCTTGTGTTTGGGGCATAAATGTCCAGAATTGAAACTTCATCTTGGTGAATCTTTCCTGTGATGATTATGTAATGCCCTTCTTGATCTCTTTTGATTGATTTTAGTTTGAAGTCTATTTTGCTGGATATCAGGATGTCTACACCCGCTTGTTTCTTAAGACCATTTGATTGGAAATTCTTTTCCCAGCCTTTTATTCTTAGGTAGTGTCTACCTTGAATTTGAGGTGTGTTTCTTGTATGCAGCAGAAAGATGGGTCCTGCTTTCATATCCATTCTGTAACCCTGTGTCTTTTTATAGGTGAATTAAGTCCATTGATATTAAGGGATATTAATGACCAGTGATTGTTCATTCCTATTATTTTTTGGTGGTAGTGTGTGTGTACTTCTCTTCTTTGGGGTTTACTGTTGTGGCATTATCTATTGTCTGTGTTTTCGAGGGTGTATCTGACTTCCTTAGGCTGGAATTTTCCTTCCAGTGCTTTCTGTAGGGCTGGGTTTGTGGATAAATATTGTTTAAATCTGACTTTGTCTTAGAATATCTTGTTCACTCTGTCTATGATGATTAAAAGTTTTGCTGGTTATATTAGTCTAGGCTGACATCCATGGTCTCTTAGTGTCTACATTACATCTGTCCAGGTCCTTCTGGCTTTCAAAGTCTCCATTGAGAAATTGGGTGTTATTCTGATGGGTTTGCCTTTATAAGTCACTTGGCCTTTTTCCTTTGCTGCTTTTAATATTCTTTCTTTGTTCTGTACATTTATTTGTTTAATTATTATGTGGTGGGGGATCTAGTCTGCTTGGTGTTCCAAAGGCTTCTTGTATCGTCTTCATAGGCAGTTCCTTCTTTAAGTTGGGAAAGTTTTCTTCTATGATCTTGTTGAATGTATTTTCTGTGCCTTTGAGTTGGTATTATTCTCCTTCCTCTATCCCTATTATTCGTAGGTTTGGTCTTTTCATGGTGTCCCAAATTTCTTGAACATATTGGGTAATGATTTTGTTGGCTTTAGTGTTTTCTTTGACTAATGAATCTATTTCCTTTACCATATCTTCAATGCCAGAGATCCTCTCTTCCATTTCTTGCATTCTGTTGGTTATACTTGCATCTGAAGTTCCTGTTCGTTTACTCATATTTTCTATTTCCAACATTCCCTCTGTTTGTGTCTTCTTCATTTTTTCTATTTCCCTTTTCAGGTCTTGGACTGTTTCCTTCAACTGTTTCATTGCTTTTTTCATGATTTTCTTTCAGGGCTTTATTGTTTTCTTCTGCTTTATTTGTCCTTTCCTCTAGTTTTTTTTATAGCATTCTTCCCATTTTTTGTTTGCCTTTTCCTCAATTTCATTTGTGATTCCTTCTATATAAGCCTTTACTCTCTTCATGGTGTTACAAGGCTGTTTTCTTCTGCTTGTTCCATTTTTTGATATTCAGGTCTAGCTGTTGGAGGAGGGCTAGGTTCTGGTGATGGTGTATCGCTCTTCATTTTTTTGTATGTACTTCTGCCTTTATGTCTGCCCATCTTCTTGTGGATTTGTTCTTGGTCTTATCAGTGCACTTAGTCCAGATAGAGCTGACAGATTCAGGAAGCCTCTCTCTCTTGTCCAGATGGGAGGTCTGGGGCAGGATGGGAGCTGAGGGCTGGTCTCTAAGTCTCAGGAAATGGCTGGGGTCTGAGGTAGATGGGCCTCTTGTCCAGATGGGAGGTCCAGGGCAGGATTCCCTTCAAGATTTCTATGTTCTAATTTAACTATGTTCTCAAGTCTCAGATAGTTTTTGTCACTTCTGTCAGATATTCATTTTTGTTTACTTGGACATAGTTCAGACATTCATTCTCTTTAATTTCTGTCTTTGTCCTTGATTTCATTGAACTGTTTATTTGCTTCTTCTTTTTAAAAAATTACCCAATTTTTAATTGAACAGAATGTTCATACAGTATATCTGATTACAGTTCACCTCCACCACAACAAACACCTGCCAGATCCTTCCTACATCCTCACCCACCCAAATCCACACACTTTGTATGGTGGCATTTTATTTGTACTGAAATGTGATTTTATTTTTATGTTAATAAATAAAGTTGCTTGGGGGTCAGAGCTAATAGCAAGCCATAGCAGAGCAGGGCCGTGGTGGTGCATGCCTTTAATCCCAGCACTTGGTAGAAGAGCTAGGTAGGTCTATGTGTGGTCAAGGATACAACCAGCATTGGAGACACACGCCTTTAATCCCAATACCATTGAGGCAGTGACAAGGCAATCATGTGTTTGGGTTTATAACCAATGAGAAGGCAGAACAGAAAGACTATATAAAGACAAAAACACAGGAAATAGGTCTCTTGGCTTAAGAGGCTAGCTGCAGGGTAAGGCTCTTAGCTCTGATCTCTTGGATTTCTTCTTTGCATTGGTTCTGTGTTTCTTATTTAATAAGATGGTTAGTTACATCTACAACTTTGTTTATCTGTCATTAGAAAACACACAGGCATCTAATAAACAGAATAAATAAACACAAACAAACCAGTATAGAATGAAACAAACAGAAAAAAATTAATAAAAAACCAGAAACACATACATTCCAAAAGATACAAAAAGGTCTCATATAAACACAATATTGTAAATGTCAATAAATAGTAAAAATAACTTTAAAATTAAAATAAGCCCACAAAAAGTACTATGAGACAAAAATCATGCAAAAGTACCATTGAGTTAGTTTCATATTTGAAATTACTACTGTGATGGGACTTTGCTTAAGTGTGGTTTGTACAACTAGTGATAGTTTATTAGAGAACAATACATTTTTCTTCACAAGCAGTTATCAATTGGAGATAGCTTCTGTTTTAGAGATGGGAGCTTATGTCCACCTCTCTTCTCAGCAATGGGAACCCATCTGGCTTAAACATGTGCAGGCTCTTGTTACTCTCCTCATATTCTATATTTTTGAATAAGAGTTAATGTTTCTCAACAATTCTTGCTCATACAAACCCTCCTCTTTCTCGCCAATTGGACTCCTGGAGCTCCACCTGGGGCCTGGCCGTGGATTTCTGCATCTGATTCCCTCAGTCATTGGATGAGGTTTCTAGGGTGTTTAGCCATCCTATCACCAGAGTAGGTCAGTTCGGGCTTTCTCTTGACCATTGCTAGTAGTCTATTGTGGGGGTATCTTTGTGGATTTCTGTGGATCTCTCTAGCACTTTGCTTCTTCCTATTCTCATGTGGTCTTCATTTATCATGGTCTCTTATTCCTTGTTCTCCCTCTCTGTTCTTGATCCAGCTGGGATCTCCTGCTCCCACAGGCTCTCTTTCCCTCGACCCTTGCCCTTCATTACCCCACTCACATCCATGTTGTTTATGTAGATCTCATCCATTTCTCTATCATTGTGCCATCCCTGTGTCTTTCTTGGGGTAAGAATTGTTGAGACCAAAATTGGAAAAAGCACAGGGACAGATAGCCAAACGAATGGGAAAACATGAACTATGAACCAATGGCTGAGGAGCCCCCAACTGGATCAGGCCCTCTGGATAAGTGAGACAGTTGGCTAGCTTAATCTGTTTGGGAGGCATCCAGGCAGTGGTGCTGAGACCTGTCCTCAGTGCATGAGCTGGCTGTTTGGAACCTGGGGCTTATACAAGGACACTTGGCTCAGCCTGGGAGGAGGGGACTGGACCTGCCTGGACTGAATCTACCAGGTTGAACTCAATCCCCAGGGGAGTCTTTGCCCTAGAGGAGATGGGAATGTGGGGTGGGCTGGAGGAAAGGCGGGGGGGGGGTTGTGGGAGGTTGTGGGGGGGGACAAGGGAATCCATGGCTGATATATAAAATTAAATTTAATTATAAATTTTTTAAAAAAAGATTTCCTGTTTCTATATTAAAATAACTTCAGTACAAACTTAATATTTTTAATTCTAAATCTGACAGGTATAAAACCTAAGTTCTAAGTTTATAAAGACAACTAGCTTATAAATTGTTAAGAATAAGTTTACTTTAATTAAAAAATAAAACTTGTTGATTGATTGGCCAACCTAAACTGTAAACTGTTAAGGATAAGTTGTACTTAAGCTATAAACTATTAGAGATAGTTATCAGAATACAAATTAAAACTTGATCATCATAAATGATCAAATTCATTTTCATTTACCAGGTTTAAAGATAATTTGCCTTACTATCCAGTTTCAAGTAAAAGATAGCTCACCTAACAGATTTCAAAATGACCTTTTACTGTTCCTTTATTAAAAGAAATTCACTTTACATTGGCTATTCTCTATAATCAGTCCCTTATTTCTCCTGACAAATTTAATACATAGATGCTTTTGGATATAAAGTTTCTATAGGGATATATAGGTTTAGATATAGAGAATGTTTAGGAAAGTTAAAAAATAACTTATGATATATGAATTGCCAGTTATTAGGATAGATCAATGTAACACATACATATCTAGATATGTTATAAGTGACACATGAATCTCAGTAATAACCTAGAGATACTGAGGAGGTATGCCTAAGTTATATCTATGGATAAAGTTTTTATTGAGGTCTGAGATATATAAGCTTTAGGAATGGACTTGTATGCCTTAATACAAGAGTCTGTGGACCTCCCCAGAAGGGACACTGGGGCTAAATATAGGCTGTACCTCTTCTGCCATACAAGGTATAAAAATTGTCCCAGTAAAGGTTGATCCTGACTTTACAAAAGAAATGAAGATTATTGTACAACCCTCTACAAAAGAATTCAGATTCATGCAGGGAAGCATCTAAAGGAGCGGCTGGTATGGGTTCTAGTGATATGGCCTTCTGGGTTCAGGAAATTAAATATTCCAAACCAACTTAACACTTAAAATACAGGAGAAAAATAATTGGTTCTAGACATAAGCATGGTTGTTTCTTATATTTCAGGAAAAGATTTGCCAAGTACTTAAGACTGCTATTACTCCTTCATCCCTTATAGGTCTAGGTCAACCTAATATTATGCTAGCAGCTCAAAAATATTAAGATGGTCAGATAGATAAAATTATGCCATATTCTGCCCATATGTCAACCACTATACCTAACACACTATGGGAAAGAGACATACTGTAACAAATGGATGTACCATTAGTCTCTGCTGTGAACTAATATCATCTCAAATGCACTAGATGGGTTTTAAACTTAAAGGAACTTGAATAAACAAGCTCAAGGCATAATTGAGCCCATTATTCCAGAAATCATAAATGGCAGACATAGCCTAGGTTATCAAGATTTATCCTAGGAGCCACTATCTGCCTCACCGCTGACCACATTTCAAGTAAATCTGATGCTCCTATCTGGGTTAAGCAATGACCTTTAAATGCTGAGAGAATTGTAATTGCTACCTGTTTGGTGGAGGAAAAACTTAAATATTGGGCATATCAAGCCCCCCACAAGACCTTAAATCACCCCAATATCTTTTTATTCAGGAGAATCAGGCTTATAGACTGTTACAAGACCTTAAGAAATTAAACAAAATTTATTAAAGTCAAGGGAAATCTCACAGCCTGGCTTGCCATCTCCCACGGCCATCTCCAGAAATAAAAAAAAATCATCATCAGTGTACAAGATTGCTTCTTTGCCATACCTCCTCACTCTAAAGATTGTCAGCATTTCATTTTTAGCTTGCCTACTCACCCTGATGCGATGGAGGCCAAAGCTGACATACAGAGCAGGAAATGGGAGTTCTGTTTATCCAGGACTCATTCATTGAACAGAATTCCTCCTTTTATATATACAGATTAACTATCAGAACTGTCAATTATAGCTTCCTCACAGTTAACCAACCTAATGATAATATATATGTATGTATATATGTATATGTATATACATATATATTGCAATACATTTATTGCACAGATGATATTATATTTATGTCAAACCATGAAACTTATGAGTCTATAGATTGACAGCTCTACAGGATATACTGGCACCTTTTCTTATGTCTGCCCAACAATTACAAATTCTCTCCCTCCCTATGGAAGCTCACCCATGAGACTTACATCCTTATGATTTATGGTTATAAAATAAGAAGTAATACACCATATATTTCACTGCTTTTCAATTTTAGGAATGCCTTGAGCTCATATATAGACAATAGCCATACATATACTTCAAGAGTATATGTAAAAAAAAATAGAATTAGTGCTTAATTTTTCATATCTCCCACTACAGGTATTCTTTATTACCCCCAGGCCAAGCCACAAAGTCACACCTAAGCCTCTAGGACCTTCTCACTGGTATTTAAAGGGGTCCTGATATTTTCATACTGTCACGAAGAGGATATGCTTACATGTCTTCACAGGACATTGACCTGCCTTTATGAATCCTGGATCGCCTGGTCACACCATATACTAGGCAGCTGCAGGACAAAGGCGCTCTAAAGCTGCCAGACTGAATACAGGCTGATATTTACCTCTAGATTCTTAAATATTGAGCTTTGAATATGAATAAATTGATACAATTCCAGATCCTTTTGATGAACTCTTCATCAATGATATAAAACTTATAGAAATATGATTAGAAATAATAATTCTGTTCTAAATGTATTTTATTAATTTTTGTCAAAAGATAAATGAGACTTGAGAGATATATAAATGACACATTTCAGATTTCATTCTCTGGCTATCCTGATGTTTTGTTGAGACTCCAAGGATTCATATTTTGCTCTGATAAAATTTACCACTATTATATTGCTAACATGTCTAAGATTTTGTCTGGTTCTTATAAGCTTCAGGAGATCAAAATTTGCCAACGCTTACAAGCCAAGGAAGGACTGGGAGGAATACAACCTAACTACAGTTCTTCTTTTTTTTTTTTTCCTTTTATTTTATTTTACAATACCATTCAGTTCTACATATCAGCCACGGATTCCCTTGTTCTTCCCCCTCCTGCCCCCCTCCCCTTCCGACCAGCCAACCCCCCATTCCCACCTCCTCAAGGGCAAAGCCTCCCCCCTCCCCAGGACTGAGATCGACCTGGTAGACTCAGCCAGGCAGGTCCAGTCCCTTCCTCCCAGATTGAGGCAAGCGTCCCTGCATAAGTCCCAGGTTTCAAACAGCTAACTCATGCAATGAGCCCAGGACCTGGTACCACTGCCTAGATGCCTCCCAAACAGATCAAGCCAATCAACTGTCTCACCTATTCAGAGGGCCTGATCCAGTTGGGGGCCCCTCAGCCTTTGGTTCATAGTTCATGTGTTTCCATTCATTTGGCTATTTGTCCTTGTGCTTTATCCAATCTTGGTTTCAACAATTCTTGCTCATATAAACCCTCCTCTTTCTTGCTAATTAGACTCCTGGCGCTCCACCCGGGGCCTAGCCATGGATGTCTGCATCCAGATTCCTCATCCCTTGGATGGGGTTTCTGCCATGACTATTAGGGTCTAGCATGAAAACAAATGTGATGAACTAGTTTTATCTATCATTTTTGTTGTTTGAACAAAAGATAATTAATTAATTAATTTAACATGACACACATGGTATGGTGTTTCATTCCTGCGATCCCAGCATTCAGAAATCTGGTGCAGAATTGATTGTTTGAGGTATCTAGACTTAAGGACTGTATTGACACATGCCTTTAATCCCAGCATTTGGAAGGCAGAGTATCAAGGACTATGGGGGTCCAGCCCCTCAATTATTCCCTCCCAGGGTCTGGGAAGAATCTACAACCAGCTGATAATTAATCTTTGATGAAAAGAAATGAGTCTATGTACATGAAATTCCTTAGTCCTTATATTTTATTATTCTGTCAGTTTTCTCTCTACAAGCTTATACTTTACTCTCATTTTTAGCTTCTTTCTTACCCAATTTCTCTTTACATTTATCTGTTTCCCCTCCATGTTCTATCTTAATTCCTTCATCTAGTTCTGTCCCTTCTAGGTTCTCATCCATCTAGTTCTTTCCCATATCAGCTCCTCTCCTATCTCCTTCTCTCTCATCTTGTTCTTCCTCAGCTGTTCTTCCCCATCTGGCTCTTCCTCATCTTCCATCTCATTCCTCTAGTACTCTTTTCTAGCCCTTTAATCTAGTTGTTCCCCATCTCAGTTTGTTCCTCTCAAGTTCTTACCCATCTAGTTCTTCTATTCTCTTTTCTCTTCTCTGTCCTCCGTTCTCCATGTTCTACTTAAGTCTCCCAGGAATCTAGTTGTATCAAGCCCCTGGTCAAGCAAGGTCACCAGGCTTGAATTCTACAGGGTCATAAAGGCAGGTAAGAATTTTTCCTCAGGCAGTGATCACCAGGCTTTCTTTTACAATCCAAAATGGGAGTGGTAAGAGAGGAGGTCAACTGAGTGCTAATGACCGGATCTATGTGCAGAGTCTACATTCCTAGAAGTTGTTAGGAAAGAAGTTAGGGGTAGGAGTGGGGGGTGGGGATGGGAATGCGGCGGATTCCCCGGGTCTGCGCCCGTAGATGGCCCCAGCCAGCCGCCCTGCATGCGACCCGGGTGACTGGTGACACCTCCCCCGCAGGGACAAGCCATGTTCAGCTCGAGCGCCAAGATCGTGAAGCCCAATGGCGAGAAGCCGGACGAGTTCGAATCTGACATCTCCCAGGAGCTGCTCGAGCCGGAGATGAACTCCGCTCTCAAGGCGCAGCTGCGGGAACTGAACATCACCGAGGCCAAGGAAATTGAAGTTGGTGGTGGCCCGAAAGCTATCATAATTTTTGTACCAGTTCCTCAGCTGAAGTCTTTTCAGAAAATCCAAGTCTGACTGGTTGGTGAATTGGAGAAAAAGTTCAGTGGGAAGCACGTGGTCTTCATTGCTCAGAGGAGGATTCTGCCCAAGCCAATTCGGAAAAGCCCCACGAAAAATAAGCAGAAGCGCCCCAGAAGCCGCACCCTCATTGCGGTGCAGGATGCCATCCTCGAGGACTTGGTCTTCCCAAGTGAGATTGTGGGGAAGAAGATCCGTGTGAAACTGGATGGCAGCCGGCTCATAAAGGTTCATTTAGACAAAGCCCAGCAGAACAACGTGGAGCACAAGGTTGAAACTTTTTCTGGTGTGTATAAGAAGCTCACAAGCAAAGATGTTAATTTTGAATTCCTGGAGTTTCAGTTGTGAAGAAAATGACTGAATAAAGTGTCATTCATAGTTAAAAAAAAAAAAAAGAAGTTAGGGGTCTTTTAGTAAGGTTGTATAAGAAAGGAAGGTCTAGGGGCTGGAGAGATGGCTCAGAGGTTAAGAGCACTGCTTGTTCTTCCAAAGGTCCTGAGTTCAATTCCCAGCAACCACATGGTGGCTCACAACCATCTGTAATGAGATCTGGTGCCCTCTTCTGGCTTGCAGTCATACATGCTGTATACATAATAAATAAATAAATCTTAAAAAAAAAAAAAAAAAAAAAGGAAGGTCTAAGCTAAACTGTAAAGCTATTAAATGTCCACCTGACCTAGGTGGTGTCTCCTTGTGGAATTAAATCAGGAGACTTGCATATGGGCTGTTATCACTATTAGTCCTTGAAAGTGGCTAAGGGAAATACTTGATTCCAGAGAAAGCCTTTCCTGAGGCTGTTCTCCAAATACCTGGAATGTGTATGTCCACAGTGATCAGTCCACACTGTTAGCACTTCTTAGGGAAAAGTCAATTGGGAAAACTATGAAGACACACATGATTTTCATAACAGAATACAGCTGATATATAACAAGCCAAATAACCCCAAAAACTCCTTGGAATTTGGCTTCTTCTGGAGGAATTCCCTGATCCCTCCAGGTAGTGACTTTGTCATAACCAGCTGAGTTCTTATGATATATTCCTGCGGCCTGCAGCAGTTCCCGTTTTTTTTTGTTGTTGTTGTTGTTTAGTTAAAAGAAGTTTTCATTCTCTCTAGAACAACGACTATGTAGATAAACTTAAATTTGGGGATTTCTGAAAAATGATAAGTAATGATTAATTAATATTGATATTTAATCAATATTGTACCTATAATATATACTTATAATAATCAATAGTCTATATAGGTGGCAGGCTGAAAATTAGTTTAGCCATCTAATAGGTATAGCTGTATATAATTACAATATCTCTGTCTCAGAAAGGGAGCAGATGAGTAACATAAAAAAACTATCCTTAGCTAGTATGGCATAATATGGTCAAAAGTGTCTGAATACCATGATTATAATTTATCAAAAAGAAATGGGTAATTTGGAATGTTAACTCTATCTATTAATCTTTGGTTAGTGGTATTAATTTGGTTAACCTGTATTTTAAGGAGGCATAGTTAACAAGTTACCTGAGTCATGAGCACCTGTGGGACTAAGGCTGCAGCTGAAGCTTACCTAGTTTAAATTTGTAATCAAGGCAATATTAAACCACTAGCTGTGAGAAAACAGTAATAACTTGTGTCAGGGTATACATGGCAAGACTTCCGTACAGAACAATTGTGAAGTACATGAGGAGAATGTCTGCTAGTACATACATTTCAGGATCATGCACAGAACTTATACAATTAATAATAGAGCATTTTTTAAGGGCAGTCCAGCCTCTGGGCTGGAGAGTTCAGTTCAGAAAAAAGAAGGGTATTTGACAAAGGGGGCTGTAGAAGTTGTCTGTGGTTACTTCCTGCTGATATGGGGGCGAAGCTGGGGGTCTTGAAGGCTGGAATACAGTGGAAACGCAGGAAGTGCAGGCTGATTCAGGCTCTGTGAGACAAGCAGTGTAGCAGAATTTCTGGCTGGAGGGTGTGACTCAGGGCTCGGCCAGAGAGCACATCGGTGTGGGCTGGAGGGTGGGGTGCAGACCTGCAGCTAGACAGCATGTCCATGGTCCAGAGGATCAAAACCCGTAACTCTTTAAATGGTTAGAATCTGCTGGAAACAAATATGTGTATCAATGGTAAAACATGGAGCCGAGGAGTTTAAAGATGAGGAGTTTTAAAGAGGAAACTTTTTTTCTTAGGTGTGACTATGGGATATTAAATGCATGGTTAGCAGATGAGAGAAGGGGACACCAGTTCAGGGAGAAGGAAGGCTCCTTCCCTACCCAGAGAAGAAAAAGAAATTTTGTAAGTAGGAGATAAGAAATGTAGTTAGGTTGTATTCCTCCCAGTCCTTCTTGGCTTGTAAGTTAGGTTGTATTCCTCCAAGTCCTATTTGGCAAGCTAGATATGAAGTCCTTATCAGGAGATAGGAAGAGTGTGTGATCAAATAACAACAGCAATAACAATGGTGGTGAAGGATGATAAAAATGATTATAATGTCAGCAAAACCTTAGCATTGGTGACACAAACACCAGATTTCACCTCCAACAACCCAGCTACCCTTGCTGAGTAGAATAGTATTACTCTTGATTTTAAGCACATAAATATCCAGTGAATTATAGATGATAACACTATTTAAGACTTCTTTGTTGTTTGTAAGTGAACTAGTTTTATCCATCATTTCTGATGTTTGAGCAAAAGATAATTAAATAATTAATTTAACATGATACACATGGTATGGTGTTTCATTCCTGTTATCCCAGCATTCCGAAATCTGGTGCAGAATTGACTGTTTGAGGTATCTAGACTTAGGGCTGTGTTGACACATGCCTTTAATCTCAGCACTTGGAAGGCAGAGGCTAGTGGATTTCTGAATTCAAGACCTATGTGGTTTACAGAGCCAATTCCAGGCCAGCCAGGGCTACATAGAGAAACCCTATCTCAAAATCCAAAAAGAGAGTGGAGGGGAGGTCGGGGGGGGGGGGGGGATAGGAGGAGAGGATGAATGACAAACTGTAGATGGGCTGTAAAACAAATGATTACATTTAATTAATTAAAAATCCAAAAGGAAAGACTGTGATACACTGTGACATTCAAAATAAAATAAATATAAACATGATTATATGCCATATCAGTACAGCTGAATGGAACCAGGAACTTATCTTTATATGTATATTGCGTGTGTGTGTGTGTGTGTGTGTGTGTGTGTGTGTATGTATGTATATATATATATATATATGTGTGTGTGTGTATGTATATGTATATATATGTATTATATGTGTTGATAATAATGTAGATATAATTAGTTTGGGAAAAAGATATGACACTCATTGTCTGGGATAGAAAGAGAAATACAAATTCAGAGTTTATTTATGAATTTCTCAAAAAATATTAAAAGAACATATATTTTATTGTACTATTGTCCTGTGCCTAAGGATTTCCTCGGTGAATCCCTCCTCATGCTGCTCAGGATTCTGCCTGTGTCCTAAAGGTACCCTGTTTTGTGACCCACAGTTGTGATATAAATATACAACATGCATAGTCTCACAAACATACACAGACACACATTCATGGAAAGGAGCATGAATGTTGTCCCCAGGGCAGGGATTAGGATCAGACTTTGTCTGCTACCCCACACACCAGGGTTACCAGTTCTCTGTACTAGCCACAGGATGTTGGAGCATGTGAAATAAACAGAGAGTAAAGTGGATTCCTGAACTGCAACTTTTCAGTTTACAAGGACTTTGGAGTCAGTTGAAAAGTGAAGGAAGTTTCTGCTCTTAGACTCTTCCACCAGCAGAGGGTAGCAGGGTAGCATCCAGGAGCAGCCAAGCCTGAGAATGGGGCTGTGCAGGGGAAGTTGAGCCTGTGATGCTAGGCTGAGAAATCTAAAAGTGTCAAGGGACCAGTTTTAACTGCCAGTGAAGACATTCTGAGAATCACATAACACCATCACTCCAGGACATAGGCAGAAGCCATGCATAGTGAGGGACTCACCGGGAAGTGCTCTGGCTGGGTGGAATCTCAGGTGTGAACCTTGGTGTCTCTACCATGGCTGTAATTCATTGGGAAAAGCACTCTGAGTCCAGTGGGAAATCCACTGTAGGAGAACTGACCCCAGGATCAGTTTCTTGCCCTCAGGGTCATGGTTCCTGCACTATACCTTCTGCTGTGTCACAGGTCAGTAGTGATCTCTCAACAAGACCAAGTGTACGCCATGGACAAGGCAAAGAAAGATGCACAGCCTTGCTAAGAACAGCTCAGCAGTTTGGAGACTATCATGGACATTGCCTGCAGGGTTACTGTGATAGGGGGAATTTCTGAGCCAAGAGACTCTTGAATGAGTTGGGCTCCACCCTCTCATCAGTTTCTGCATCACAGCTTTGAAGTATTTTCTCCACACAGGCCTCCATGGGGAGCCCCAGAGAAGGGTAAATTTGCATAACCACAGAACATCCACTACCCTCAAAAGGACTGAAAGAGAATAAAAGCCTGATTAGCCTGGTTGTGCTGTGACTTCCAGGATCCAGACCTCTGTGGCATCTCCACCATGGCCTGGCTGTTCCTCCTGCTCCCCTTCCTCTCCCTCTGCACAGGTGAACTACCCAGACTCAGTCAGATGTTTCAGCCTACAGACATTGTCTAGCCCTGAATCCTGAGTCCTGTTCTGGTAGAGGGTTTAGATGGCCTTATAAATGGCATTGTTCAATATCCTTAGCATCCTTCTCATTTCTTTTGCAGGTTCCATAGACTCCTATATACTGACTCAACCTCCTTCAGTATCAGTGGCTCTAGATCAAAAAGCCACAATCACCTGCTCTGGAGAAAAACTCTCAGCCAAGTATGTTAACTGGTACCAGCAGAAGCCAGGCCAGGCGCCTGTGCTGGTCATATATGGAAATAATAACCGTCCCTCTGGCATCCCAGACCACTTCTCTGGCTCCAAGTCAGGGAACACGGCCACCTTGACCATCAGCAAAGCCCAGGCTGGAGATGAAGCTGATTATTACTGTCAGAGATGGGATAGCACTGATGTTGCCCACAATAACACAGGCAGATGAGGAAGTAAGACACAAACCCCTTCTCTCCTGTGACAGTGGCAACTCATTTCCTAGTTTAACTTGCAGAGTTGCTTCCCTGCCCTTTGCAAGGATTTTGTTTCCTGATGCAAAGTGACCAAGCATACAGGACTAAGATGTCAACTGCTGAGTCTTATTCCTTAGACTCTACCAGGCAGAATATGTGGTGACCTTCAGATTCCATCAGAGAAAGGGTTTTATTCCTAAGTTTTATTTTTTATTTTTGGCTTTTTGAGACAGAGTTTCTCTGTGTATTTTTGGTGTCTGTAGTGGATCTTGCTCTGTAGACCAGGCTGGCCTCGAACTCACAGAAATCCACCTGGCTCTGCCTACCAAGTGCTGGTATTAAAGGCATGCACCACTGCCACCACGCTATTCCTAATTTTTAACAGATTTACTAAGAGATATCCATTGTGCAAATTAGTGCATTTTGTTGTTTATTTAATTTTTTTTTAGGTTTTTGACATTTGTGTTGATTATATTCACACTCATCTTTTCTCCTTTTTTTTTCTAGCTCTCCCTTCAAAAATATTGTAAGTGTGCTTGTGAATTATAAGGAATCTTCTTACAGCCTAACAAGTGTGCAGTTAGAGCTGAGAAGACAAGTCAATAAGAAAGAATTGCTTCCCTCTACCTACCAGCTCCACCGTTATGACCTATTCTCCCTAGAATACATACAGAAGTCATGTCCTACATTCCTTACTGACACAAAAATTGTACACAGCTCTGAGGTTTACTTTGAGGCAAGTGCTGTGTTTGTGAAAGACTTACAGCAACAGGATCAGGAAGTCCAGGGCAATTGAACCTTCCATGCAGAGCGTGGACAGGGAGACAGAAGCCTTGAGTCCAGCACACTTCCTCACTGCCCACTACCCATGGATCTCATTCTCTGTCCTCCCAACCCCTTTGTAGACATGAATTTGTAAAATACACATTTAATGGAATAAAAGAGCCACCATCCAGCATTGTCTTTGGTTATAGATCCAAGAATAAACTTGCTTCACTCCCTATCAGCTAGGACTCTAGAATTTTGCCTTTCATTAGCAATTCTATGGATTTGGATTCCATATCACTGTTTTTCCATGTACTTTCCACCCTTACCATGGAGGCAGGAGAACTAGTCATGAACAGGTCTGGCCCTTTGAGACATCAAGCCTGCCCATTCCTTCTAGCAGCCATCACAGAGGATACAAAAGTATGTAGGAAAACTATATTCAAGAGGAAAGTAGGAAATTATGGATGGGAATATACTCAATGTACATAATATGCTTGTCTGAAAACATCCTCATGTAACATGGGACTAAGTACAATGAAAAGAGACCATGAAAATTTAAAAAGTAAGAAAAATAGCAGCATTCAGTATTTTCAAAATATAGGGAAATTATTGAAATTTCAAAAGCACATAATTGAATTTTATAAAAACAAAAACAATGGTGTTTAAGATTATGAACAAAGGTACACTAAGTGATTGACCAAAGATTAGCCATTATAAAAGTAAATATCAATAACATTGAGACAGACTGTAGAAACTTTTAAAAATATATTCTTCACTCATATATTACATACCAACTGTAGTTTCTCCACTCTCTCAGTCCCTCCAACTTCCCTCTTCCCTGAAATACATTCTTCCTCTGTTTCCTGCCAAAAACAGTGCAAGCCTCTAAGGGATATCAACTGAACATGGCATACTAATTTACAATAAGACTAGGACAAATCCTCATATCAAGGTTGGAAGAGGCAACTCAGTAGGAGGAAAGCAGTCCCAAGAGTGATAAGGCAAAAGAATCATAGACAGCCCCGGTTGTGACAGTTAGGAGTCCCATAAGAACACAAAGCTACCCTACAATAACACATACATAGCAGACCTGACTCAGATCCATACAGGGTCCATGATTGTCACTTCAGCCTCTGTGAGGCCCTGTGAGTTGATTCTGTGGGCCAGGTTCTCCTGGTGTTGTGAGTCCTCTGGCACCTACAATCCTTCCTCCCTCTCTTCTGCAGGCTTTCCCTAGCTTTGCCTAGTGTTTGGCTGCTGGTTTTTGTATCTGCTCTCAGTTTTTCGATGGTACCTCTCTGATGGCAATTGGGCTAGGCATCCTTCTATGAGTACAGCAGATTATCATTAGGAATCATTCTTTTGAGTGTTTAGACTGTTTAATTCATATTATATATATAATTTATTTATTTAATTAGAATTAAATATATTTATTTATAATATATACACACACGTATATACATACATACATATACATACTGTCATACACACACACACACACACACACACACATACACACGTTTGGTCATGTGTCGTTCAATCCCAGGTCTCTGGTGTATCCAGCATCTGATTCCTGTTCATAAAGGCAGTCTCTGGCATGGGCTCCCTCCAGTGGATGGGCCTCAAATTGGATCAGTCATTGGTTGAGCACTTTCACAAATTCAGAGACTTTTACCTCAGCACATCTAGCAGACAGGATAGATTGTAGGTCAGAGTTTTGTAGCTCTGTTGATGTCCCAGTACTGCTTCTGGAAGCCTTGCTTGGTTATAGCAGATGGCCAGGTCAGGTCTAGTATCTCCCACTAAAAGAAATCTCTAGGGCCACTCTCATAGATTTCAGGTAGTTTGCACTCACTAAGTTTTGAGGCCACATTCATCCTAGTACCCAAACCACATAAAGATTTGACAAAAAAAGGAAATTACAGATCAATTTCCATCATGGACATAGATGCAAAACTAGTCAATAAGAATACCCACAAACTGAATTAAAAAAAAAAAGTCAAAAAGATCATCCACCAGGATCAAGTAGCCTTGTCCCATATATGCAGGATGGTTCAACACATGAAAATCAGTCAATGTATTCCTCTATATAAACAATCTAGAAAGAAAAAAATATGATCACCTCATTTGTTGCTGAAAAAAAGTTGATCAAACCAATGCCTTTTCATGATAAAAGTCTTGAAGAGATCAGAGTTAAAATGGACACATCTAAACAAAATAAAGGCAATTTACAACCAGCCTATAGCCAACATCAATTAAATGGAGGGAAACTTAAAACTGTTAAAGATAAAGTATGCACATAAGTCTCTACATATAGTTTAATGTTGGAATACTTGAGTTAAATATGTTAAGTCTTATGCTGGATCCACAGAATCTATCCTCCAATAATAATGAAAAATTGAAAGTATTTTCAGGACATCAATGAGTTTTCTAAGTCAGTGTGCAGTTTTCCAGTTCTCTCTCTCTCTCTCTCTCTCTCTCTCTCTCTCTCTCTCTCTCTCTCTCCTGTGTGTGTGTGTGTGTGTGTGTGTGTGTGTGTATTTGTGGGTGTGGTCATTTCTGTGAAGTCATTTTCAAGGTAACAAACTGAACACAGTATTTCAAAAAGGAATGATCAAAACATTTCTGCACTTGATAAAATATAGCAAGTCAACATGTGAAAGAACAATAAACTGAAGCTGAGAAAAAGTCACAATAGCAAACATTAAATGACAGTGATAAAAATAAGTGGTGATTGGAAAATGAGACCCTCCATCATCAGAGCAGAGTTCTTCATTGAAGTAAGAAAACAGTAAGACAGTAGAGAAACATGCTTTTAAAATGTAAAGTGAAAAATATCCATGCAGAAAACAATTGTGTAGTGTAAGTATTTCTCCCCAAAAGAAGGTAGAATAAAATTTTCACAGACATTAAATGAATATAGAATATCTATCCCTTTAAAAATGAAAATTAAGGCACAGAAGACAGCTATGGCTCTGCCGCAGACTCTCTCCCTGGGGGGCAGAGACCAACAACCAGCCTCCTGAAGCCACCAGGTCCAGGCACACAGAGCTACAGTTCAGCTCCAGGACAGTGACCTGGGGAAGACAGAGATCAGTCTTGAAACAGTGTCACCTAGCAGCCTAGCGTCATTATGGTGAGTGGATATGGTGGGGAAATGGAAGAGAAGGATAGAAAGGTTTATATGCTGGGGAGAGAGGCATACCTGAAAAGTCTAGGGCAATGAGAAACTGGTTGGTCTGTTTGATGAGGCCTGGATGATGCTTAGGCCTGGGCTCCTGCCTAGGGCCATGTGTGGTTCCACAGACCTGATGCAGGTGTGGTAGTCTGTGTTGATGTCTGAGGCTGCTGTTACCACTAATGGCCTTGTGGATGCCACGAGTCTGGACTACTACCTATGACCATGTTGTGGTCAGAGGGATGTGCCCCCAAAGAGGCCAAGCCGTTCAAAGAGGTCTGCACTGCCACCTGGTCCATGGTGACTTCTGTGCCTGGACTACTGCTGAGGGCTATGTCTGGATCCACATCCCTGAAGCAGTCAGACTTTATGTTAATTACAATGGCTGCTGTTGCCACAAAAGGCAGTGCAGAGTCCCATAGTCTGAGCTGACACCTGAGGCCATGATGTTGTCTGAGGGTTCTGCAGCCATTGGGGCCAAACATATCTGGGTAACATGCCCTGCCACTTGGGGCCATTGGTGACATCCAAACTGTGGCCAAGGGCCATATCTAGGTCTGTGGAAATACCAAAACCAGGGTCTGTGTTTGTGTATGTGGCTACTGTTATTATCAAAGGTTGAGCAGATACCTGGGGGCAGGGCTGCTATCTGGGGACATGTTGGCGCTTGAATGCCACACTGCCCCTTGAATCCATGCTGATCTGTATGCTCTGCCATGCCAGATAGTGCCATGATGACATCCCTGCCCAGGTTGCTGCCAGGGACCATGTCTGTGTCTGTGGTTCTACTGAAGCCTGGGTTTGTGTTGATGTCCATGACCCATGTTGCATCCAATGGTCACACAGATGTCCAGGATCTGGGCCATCACATCTGGTAGGTTTTGTGTCTCAAGGCTCTGCCACTAATGAGGCCATACAGACCTTAAATGACATGAGGTGCCATCGGTGGCCAGGGTGTCCTACAGACTGAGCAGAGGTGTAGTGTGGTCATGTCTGGGCTTATGGCTCATGCCTCAACTGGAGTTTGAGTTGATGTCCGAGGTTCCTGTTGCCATATAAGTTTGCCCGGGATCTGGGATGCCACCTGAGGCTATGTTGTTGTTCAAGGGCCAAGAAGCAGTGAGTCCATCCCGATTTGAATGACTTTTACTACCAACAGGGTCAATGGTGAAATTCCTTCCCTGGCTACTGACAAAGACCATGTCTGTGTCCCTGGACAAACCCCATTTAGGGTCTTTGTTGATATCCATGGCCTGTGTTGCCATTAAGAGCCACTCAGTCACTGGGGTCTGGGCACCCACCTAGGTTTGGGAGGGTGTCCAAGGGCCGTGCTGCTACTAAGGTTATACAGATCTAACCAACCATGCTGCTACCCAGGACCATAGCATTCCCTGGGAATGGCCATGTCTGGGTCAGTGTCTTGTCTTAACCTCAGTCTGTGTCCATGGCTCCTGTTCTCATCTAAGACAATGAAGGTAGGGGGCTGCACAGAGTTGACCCCGCCCCCTTACTCAGGACAGCAGACCTTGATGTGGCCTGGGCAGCACAGTGGAGCTGACACCTTGGGCAGGTGAGCAGGCCCTGAAGGCACGAGAGTGGGAGAGCTGGCCCCACTATCTCTCTGTCATGTGGTGGCATAGGCAGGGGAAATATGTTCTTCCCTCCTCCACCCCACCCCACCTCAACACCCACTGAATTCTGGAAATCTGGTCCCAGGTCACAAGAGTGGGAGAGTTGACACTGTCCCTCACTGGCTGCAGCACTAGAGAGTGGGCCTTACACCTTGTCTTAGCAAAAGAGTAGAGCTGGGCCTGGTGCTGTGGGTGCAGGTGAGCCAGTCCCCAGGTCATGAGAACAAGAGAAATGACCCTGCTCCATGCTGCCTGCTGCAGTGGGTGGGCAAGGGCAATCCTGGTGAGCTGGCCTTGTTGTTGTCCATGAGGGAAACCTGGCAGGTTAAACACCCAACTAATACCCAGGATCAGAACCAGGGCTGTGAGTTGGCCCACCTCAACATCCATCTCATCTATGAGCTGCTGGAACATGGTAAGGTGCCAGACCTGCAGATCCAAAGCCCTAGGATCTCCATGATATAAGGCAACAGCAGGATATCCAAGAGGAGTCCCAGTGAGGGCCCAGTATCAAGAGTGTAGCAGAAGCCACGGGCCTTGAGCCATCCAATGACTCATTGCAATGAATACTTATAAGTAATGATGTACGGACTAAAGGGTATACAGTGTGACTCACTTTGCCACACCACAACTTCCAAGCCTACACTATTTTTTTGTATGTTAGTTGGCTTGGTAATTATTGTTTTTTATTTGTTTGTTTGTTTTTCTTTGGGATTTTGTTTTGTTTTGGGGAGGAGGTTGCAAGGCTATAGGGTGAATATGAAGGAACAGGAAGATCAATGGGTCCAATATGCAAGATGTAAAACCTACAAAGAATCAATAAAAAGGATAATCAGAAATATAGTATGAAAAAACATTGATTAAACACAGTCTATAAGACAAGCCATAACTTGTTGTGCTATTACTGTGGGTACTTTGATAAGTTGATGAACAATTTTTCCATAAGTTCTGCACAGTTCATTGACATCAGCAGATGGTGGTGAACACTACCCCCTTCACAAAGTTTCACTAGAAAGGGTGTTGGCTGGGGAATGGACAGTCATTTGTCCTCTGGTCAGTGCCATGGCTCTTGTTCTGCACTCTGTTACCAGGGCAGAAGGGTTGTGTGCATTGACACCATATGCATTGATGTCGTTTGATTGCTGTGTCCCTTGTATGACCAGTACTCCAGGGACAAGCTGTCTTTGGCATTACTAATGGAACACAGTTTCTTTGCAAAGTACTTTAGTTTGCTGAGTGTATAGGATTTCTGGATCTACTTACCTTAAAATTACAGTCCTGGCTCCACTAAGACTTCTCATCTTTGTTTAATTTAGAGTCAGCCTTTGTACCCTAAAATGGCATCTCAGGGACATCTTATTTGATGTTTTTTTTTTTCCCCAAAGACCATATAGTTGACCAATAGCAGACTCCTGAATCAAGCAATAGTAAAGAAACTTTCTCAAAAGTCAAGTCCACCACAGACAGATAGGAATTCAATCAATCCTTTGACAACTTGGATAAGTAAAATAAATCATGATTATGGAAATTGATTACTCAAAGAAAAAATAAATTATATTGAAATTTATATGCCATAAGAAGGTTTTTTGTCAAAAATGGTAAATACTGACAAGATACAGAATGTGTCTGAAGCTCTTATAGTATATATTAAGTGTATATTATCTCTTGGAGTTTGATAATGGAGGTATTAGCTCTGTTTAATACACTCTGCATCTTTATAAAACAAATCCTTGGGCATCAAATTATCATACAGATAACTGAATTAATCAGCATCCTACATAGAAAGAGGATGAATGGAAGATCAGCACACCAAGTGATGTCCAAAAAAGATACCAAAATGAAATGACAAAAACAATTCCAGCTTTGAAAACTGAGTTCAGAAAAGAGGTAGACATAGTGAAGAGAAATGACTTTGAGAAGAAGATGAAGTTGAAAAAATTAATGTCACATTTATAAACCTCGGAGGTAGCCTTAAAGTAGAATGGCTCAAATAAAAGGGAGAATGTCAGGACTTGAAGATGAAATAGTGGAACTGCACCACTCAAGCAAATAATATGAAAAGTTTTAAACAAGCAAATAAAAGGACCATGCAGGAGTTATTACACACCATGAAAAGACCAAATATTTAAACCATAGATATGGATAAAGGGGAAGAATACCAGGTTAATGGTATAGGCATAAACTTCAACTAGATAACAGAGGGAAACTTACCTAAATCAGAGATGTTAAGTTGTATCTCATAAAGATACAAGAAACAGAGAACATCAAACAGATAGTACCAGAAAAGAAACCCCTTACAGCATATTATGCCAAAAATACTAAATACATTGAACAAAGAACATGTTTTGAAATGTATGAATAATACCCACAGTAACATATAAAGTAAAATCCACCAGAATAACAGCTGATTTCTTAGTGGAAACTTTAAAAGCCAAAAGAGCCTGGAGCAAATGTACTTCAAGATCTCAACAATCATGTATGTCTATTTATACTACTGTACACAGGAAAACAGTTGTGCCAAGGTAGAAAAACAGAAAAAGAAAGACTCCCTATAATATGAACACACTAATAGAACTCATGTCCACCCAACAAGCCTTACAAAGAATACAGGAAACAGTGCTTCAAACTGAAGAGATCAAGGAACAGAGCCAGTTTACTGTAAAAAGAACATGCATGAAATTGTATTTACTAAAATACAAAATACTATCAAGGATAATAAGGACAAAATAAGCCATTAATCAACACACACCTTCATAAAAACTTTAAATAATAATGAACTCACTTTCCCAAACAAAAGACATAAGTAAAATGAATGGATTAAGAAACAAAACCTACCTTTCTTAACTCTACAAAAATCTCATTTAACCTTCAAGGATAGTCACCTCCTTAAAGTAAAAGGATGGAAAAAAATTACAAGTAAATAGGATGATGAAGCAAGCTGGGTCACTATCCTAGCATCCTATGTAATAGATCTTACACTAAAATTAACTAGATGAAATTTCATAAAAAGCATGCTATTGGTTGTAAACACACAGATTAAATCCATCTCAGTAACAGTGCATGAAATCAATACACTACTTTCTTCAAAAAACAAATCATCCACATAAAAATATACAGGGAAACATCAGAATTAAATGACACCATATATCAAATGTACCTAGTAGATATCTAAGAATATTGCAACCAAACATGAAATAGGCATTTTACTCAGTATGCTTCCATGATTAAAGTCCTAGACAGAGTAGAACCAAAGAATCATCTCCCCCCTTTAACCTCTCCTATGCTCCTCTACTCCTTCTCTGCTCATGACTATCTATTCTTTAATTACTGCTACATTGTATATACAGAATTATACCATCAGCCGGCTCATTGACTGATGCATACACACACACACACACACACACACACACACACACACATATGTCTGGCTACTTTAAATTAGACTTATATCAAAGGCTTGATTCCTGGAGAAGTCCACTTGTCTCTTCCTTAGCAATGACAATTGCCTGTAGCTATTCATAAAGGGATTTCCTCCATCACAGCTAACTGGTTTTGTCATTGTACCAGTCTTTATTAGGTGACCATGGTTTTGTGAGTTCAAATTCCTTGTCATACATAAAGGACACTATTTCACAGGTGATGCTCTGATTGCTCTCACTCTTACAATCTTTCTGACCATTCTCCCATGATATTCTCTGAGCCTTAAGTATAGGAGACTGTTGTGAGCCTATCAGTTGGGGCTGGATATATACACACCACAGTGAGCTGTTCCCTGCATTTTAATCAGTGCTAGATTTCTGTAATAGGCTCTGGTGCAAAAGGAAATTTCTTTAATGATGTCTAAGTGCTACACATGTGTGTGGTATATGGGTAATTATTGAGCATGCCATTAGACATTATACTGGTTAAGGAAAGTGGCAATAGTGTTCTCATCAGCCTTAGAGAGTTGACTAGGTTTTCAGTAACAAGCCTTCATTATCTCGCATTTAGTGGTCCTTCAGTCCAATTAGACAGCTTTTTTTGTTTGTTTGTTTGCTTTGTTTTGTTTTGTCTTTTAACTTCGAAGTCTTGCCATGCTGTTTAACTGTAGGTGGTAGGTAGTACAGTTGGGTAGGTCTATTGATTGCTTTTCTTCATTGGGAGCCTGTTTAGCATCTTTGTATACTATAAAAGCCAGTGTTCAGGGAGGAGCCTTGCAGGTGAGTTATAGCTGATTCTTCAAGTTCTGTGTCTGAAGTATGTGGTATCTTCAGCAATATGGCTTTACCTTCAACTTCTAGGTGACCATCATGGAAAATACCAATAGCCTGTATTATCTTAGATGTCTCTTGGAGTCCCTAACACCCCACATAAACACATAAGTAGTTGAAATTGTAAGTTTCAAAAGCAATTCAATTTTATTATAGTTCTATGTTAGTATTATATTCAACTATCTCTAAAATAAGATGTCATCTGAAACAAAATTAAAGCTTTGCTCAGCTGCAAAGCCAGCCTATAATCCCTGTGCTCATGGTAGAAACAGTTCCTGGGACTGTTGGCCTGTCAATCTAGTTAAATCAGTGAGCTCAAAGTTAGGGAAATACCCTATGTTAGAGAGAATGGAGATAAATAGAATACATCAATCTCTGCCCTCAACATGCACAAACTTGTCCACACTTGTCTATGCCTGAACACATAGGACAAATGCAAAGAAAATTGCAAATTCATGATATTTCACACCCTTACTCTGGCTCTGTTCCACTAAACAGTGCAAAGTACAGACCACAGAGGAAAGTTAATAAAACACAGGTGTAACTATGCATCCATGAATCTCCCACATCCCTATCATCACTTTAACCTCTCCAGGGCTTCAAAACCTAGATCCATATGACATAAATGAGGCTAAGTGAGACACAGTATTTAACACAATGGAATCATGATGTGAAGAGAAATAAGGCAAACTTACCATATTTTTTCTTATGTGTGAAACATAGTAGGCAAAAATACTCATGAATGTAACAGGCAAACTTTTAGAAGTGCAAAAGTGGGGATGGGAAAAAGCAGGGCATAAGAGCAGAAAATATGGGGATGAATAAATATCTTTATACATATCTTTATACATAGGGGAATATGTCATAGTAAAACACATTACTTTATACTGTTATTGTGTTCTACTAAAATTATCAATGGTCATTAAAATGAGATGAATAATATACTTTGAAGATGAAAGTCACTACAGAATGTACAAAGTAAGATACAATAACCTTACAGACAACTGGACAGCTCTGGCATCAAAATGCTGTCTGGTAGATGATTAGACACGCTGTGTCTGAACTCTCCAGTGTACATAGCTCAGATTTGGCACTTTAGTTTTTCATTGCAATGTTAAGTATTAAATACTGCATTTAAAAAATATTGTGGCAGTTGTGTTCCTTAGCTTTTGATATATAATGTTTTTGTGTTTAAAAACTTCACAAGTGTAATTTTATACCTGTTACTGTAGCCCTGGTCAGCAGTCTATGACTGGAAGAGAGGGGGTCATGCACCCTATGTTAGAAGTTGCTATTATTAAATTGCTAATTGACCATGCTGTCAAACATCTTTGTAAATATGTATGCTTATACCCATAGACTCAGTTTTGGTAAAGCAGCTTCTTTTTGCAATGGGAAACAGTCAATGGAGAGACACATAACTGAGATTAAGAGACTCAGTGCTCAGCTCTAAATGGGACATGTTTATTAGCACTCATCCCAAACACACACAACAATGCTCAGGGAACATTGGAGTAAGGATGGAAAGAACATAAGAGCCACAGAACAGGAGACTGTTGGACCGCTTTGAAATGTGTGGTGATATTGTGTTCCCCAAAATATTGTGCACCCTAATAAACTTATCTGGGGTCAGAGAACAAAACAGCCACTAAATACAGAAGCCAGAAAGTGGTGGCACACACACTTTAATCCTAGCATTCTGAAGGCAGAGATCCATCCAGATCTCTGTAAGTTCAAAGCTACACTGGAAACAGCCAGGCATGGTGACTCATGCTTTTAATCCCAGGAAGTAATGGCAGAAAGCAGAAAGATATGTAAGGTGTGGAAACCAGGAACTATAGCTGGTTAAGCTTTTAGGCTTTTGAGCAGCAGTTCAGCTGAGATCCACTCTGGATGAGGACTCAGAGGCTTCCAGTCCAAGGAAACAGGATCAGCTGAAGAATTGGCATGATGAGACCATGGCTTGTTCTGTTTCTCTGATATTCCAGCATATACCCTAATAACTGGCCTTGGGTTTGTTTTTATTAATAAGACCATTTAAGATTCATGCTACAGAAATGTGCTTTGAAATGCTGTCCTCTGGATATAGCATGCTATCAGAATCAGAAACTTACAGGAGCTATGGTTATGTGCACAAGGCCTACACATAATCAAGACAACAAAAGCCCTGAAATAGATAGGGTAGATTATGGTAGAGGGTAAAAACCTTGGCTACTCAGATAAGCACTGTAGAAGCCAAGAAAGTGAAGTCATTTCTATGTTTTCATAGCACAAGCCAGTCCAGACACCCACAGCCATTATGTTTACCTCAGTGTTTCTGCCTAGATCCTCTACCTTGACCATTGTTTCTAAAGGCAAGGAAAACCCATCATAGGTTGAAGTCATGTTTATTTTGTAATGAGCTTTATGTAAACATGTCTTATGCTATGTTGTACTCACAGAACTGAGTTAATTGTTATCAGAAAACATTTTTTTTTCAAAGTTGTGCTATGTTTAAATATGGCCAAAAGAAAATGACCTGAGTCAGACTCGAAGTCTTGGTCCTGCAGCAGTTACCTAAACTGGGCTGGTTGGTTTTTCATTCTTTCTTCACCCTAATCACTTTCCTTGCCTGCTGTAAAGTCTGCAGGGACCCTCCCACAGAGGATCTCCAGTCCCAATGCCCATACCCATGGAGAATAAATAACGTATTGCTCAATGACAAAAGGTTAAAGAAGGAATCAAAAAAGGTTTTTTAACTCTGTAATTAAATGAAATGACAACACAGCCCAACAAAACTTTTTGGACATAATAAAGCAGTTGTAAGAGGAAAATTTATAGCTCTAAATGTGTATATTTTTTAAAACATCAGGAAGAGGGGCTGAAGAGATGGATCAGTTGTTGTGAGCATTGGCTGATCTCTCAGAGGAACCAGGTCCAGCTCCTTGCAGCCACATGGCAGTGCACACTTAGCACAACTTCAGTTTCAAAGCATTTGCTTTCCCTTCTAACCTCCATGTGCTCTTGTCTGCACCTGCTGGGTATACATGCATTCAAGCACATTCACTCAAACTTATTAAATATTTTCTTTAAGTCATAGAGCACCAATAAATTACTTAAGGATGCATCTCAAGATCTGGAAAATCAAGGACAAATGAAGCCCAAACCCAGGAGATGGAGAGAAATTGGAAAAAAAATAGAGCAGAAATAATGAACCAGCAACAAACAGCATATAAGGAACCAATAGAGGCTGTCTCCATGGAAACAAGCAACACATAAGAAGTCAATGGAGGCTGTCTCCATGGAAATAAACAGCATATAAGGAATCAGTGGACACTGTCTCCATGGAAACAACACATAAGGAGTCAATGGAGGCTGTCTCCACTGCCTTTGCCAGTGCAGCCTCAAAGCAATTTCTCCTGGTCAGCTTCAGGATCTCCTGCATGTTAGTTCTTTTCTGAGAAATGAATGTGGGACAAAATTAGACTTTAAGTGGAAGCAGGTCATGACTGTCCCTCATGAAGGTATCACAGGAATGAATGCATTGGGATCTTTATAATTCTCCTTCCAGAGTTAGCATAGGAAGAGTAGAGAGGGTTTCAGATAAGACTTAGACCTTCCCCTTCTAAACAGTCTTCAAAATTCCAAGTCTGCCTCTTAGAATGTTTCCTTTTGAGAATGATCATTTCATTGAGATACTACCAATTAAAATATATGTTACCAATATAGTTACACTGAAATATCTTTGTTTTTATTGGAACTGAAATAGCTTCAGGAAGGTCAGGTTGCCTTGACCCTGCACTTTCTCCACCTAGGAGCTCCATTTGCCTGTAAACAAAGGGCTTTTTACTTTGTTTGAGAAAATGTTTCACAACACAAAGGGTCCTTCATTCCCTACTCAGAAAGGGTCCTGATATGCAAACACAGTTTGGTTCCTGTACAGGAGTGGCCTTTTCTGATGTTTTACAAGATCAAAGGCTACATTGTAAAGACCTTCTAGCCTGTAACAGGTGTGATATGATTGCAGCCTTTTGTCATTAAAAACCCTAGTGTCCTGTCCTTTGTCTTTCCCAGGCAGGAGCCTTCTCTTGGTCTGTTAGAGGACTCATTATACTCTTAATTGGCTTAATAAAATGTGGTGATCTGTAACTTTTTCAAGTGGACTATTTTAGACCAAAATAAGAGAGTATAGCTTAATAAAATATATGCCCAAAGTAACTGACGAACAAATTAAAGTAGTCTAGACATTATAAAAATTTACTTCAGTAGGAAGGGAAGATTTGTCACTGCACTGATAGACTATGTTTACACAGACCAATGCAGTTCTTGATATCCTTTCAAGATTGCTGTAAGTAATACTGTATAAAGAAAATGAGATAATTTTATACAATTTTGGGTGGCTAGAGAGACAGTTCTGTGATTTAGACACATATTGCTCTTGCAGAAGATTCATGTTCATTTCTAGCACCCATGTAGTTTGCCACATAAGTCCCTGAATTTCCCTGTCTAGGGCGAATGGACCCAACAGCTATGGTATTGTGATACCACAGTAAAACCCCCCACTCTATCCCCTACAGACAAAGAGAAGCTTAAACCAGGATTCATAAGTGTAGATAAGAACTTAGACCCCTTTTCCCCAGGTGGCTGTATCTGCTACAGGGACTTTGGAAAACACAGTCAGGATATTCGACCAAAAGACTAAAAAGGGAGGCGGGTTAAAATAAACTATATGGTCTGTGCCTTTAAGAACTAGCCTCACAAAGAAAGGGGAGCCCTCCTTGCAACCTCCCTGCTGTGAGTGAGAGATTTAGAAGAGCCTCCCTGGAGGTTTGTAAACTTAGACAACACCTTACTTTTGCATTCTGTACCTAAAGTCTCCAGTGGCGGCTTTGGAGACATGATCTAGGCACAATAAGACCCTCACTCTATTATCTCAAAAAGGGGGACTTAGACAAAGATATCTCAATATAGATAGACCCAGGCCAGTTTCAAGTCCCCAGAAATGATGGCGCCAGCCCCAGGAACAAAAGAACAGAGTCAGGATGCCTGATGGTAACCAATTAACCACGAGATGCCCCTCTCCAGAGATAACATGACCTGACCCCGGAGAGGAGTTGTAAAACTTCTGACAAGGCAAACAGACAAGCTAGAATAAGATAAAGTCCAGGTCCGGGAAAAACTGGACCAATCAAGGATGGACCCGTACTAACCCCCTCCCCTCTAAGAAATTTTATGGGTTTTGCCTATAAAAACTAACTTCCCCAAGAAAGAGGAACTCCTCCCTGCCTCACTGTGTCAGGTGTAGGAATGAGTCCCCTGTCTAGCTAGACTTGTAACTGCAGAATAAACCTTGCTGTTGCATTCTGGACATCCAATGTCTTCAGTGGTCTCTTTGGGGGGGGTCACAATCTGGGCATAACAGTATCTCTCTCAGTCTCTCTCTCAGTCTCTCTCTCAGTCTCTCTCTCTCTCTCTCTCTCTCTCTCTCTCTCTCTCTCTCTCTCTCTCTCTGTTTCTTTCCCTGTCTCTCTGTGTGTGTCGCGCGTGCATTTGCATTCATGGGTGCATGCTCACATGGATAATGTAAAATAAAAATAAACATTATTTTCAGTACTTTCAAAAATACTTCTTTTCTGTTTCAGCTCTAGGTCTTGAGCACAGGTCTCTATGCATGCTAGACACATTCTCTATTAGTGCTACACACCTCCAGGCTAGTAAGACTTTCTGTCCTTTTTTCCTGTCTTTTCTTACAGCATAGGGTGTGATCAATAGGAATAACACACACTCTCAGGGTGTCAGACCACATCACAGTGAAATCTACACCTGAGAATTCTTGTCGTTAGATGATGTTATTCATTAAGTTCAATGTGGGCCATGTCTGGAGCTTGGCTTTTGGAAAAACACTCCAAAGGCTGTGAATGTCTAATAAATTTTCACTGACAATAAAAACTGAAATTCATTTTATAGTCAGTTATAACTTCCAAAGCAAGGTGTGTCTCATTTTCCCCAAGAAAGACAAAATAAACAGTTGTTGAGAAAAATGAATGAACCAAAAGGCAGGTATTATTTCAGGTCTGATGATGAACTCTAGGGAATTCTGAAGCAGAAAAGTTACAGTATGAATGAGAAAAACATAATACAAGGACACTAATACTGAGATGGATCAGAGTGTTTAATTATATGGTAAAGATTTTTCACTGAAAAATTGCTGAATCCTATCAAGAAAAAAAATACAGGTATTTTGATTAAGAGGGAAAATAACTAGGATTCAGAATGCATAAAAGTCATTAAAACAATGAAAATTAAAAAGAAAGAATTTTAGTTAAAGTCAAAAGCAATTTTGAAGATGAACTAAGGAACCCATGACAGAAGAATAGAAATCATGTGGAATATATTTAATGCAAACCGTGAAGGAACTACCCATGTCCAGCAGGGGGCACTGTGTATTTCTGAGAATCTGACAAGACTTGAGGCTGACTCCTTACTCACATGCAATCTCCTGAGCAAAGCTGCCTTGACTAGAGGTTACAGCAGGTGTTTCCTCAAGTTGCCCCAGCCCCTTTGGGAGGAGAGTTGTCCCTGGACTGCAGAGATGAAATGAGGTGGTGATGGTGATAGTAAAAGTCTCATAATGCATGGACTCACCACATTCCTGATACCCTGAGAACCCCAGAGTCCAGCAGGATTCTGTGGGTCCTGGGAATCTCTGGAAATCTACAGCATGACCTGGATGCCTACCTCATTCCCCAGCTTTCTCCGTCTTTGTCGGGTGTCATGGAGACTAAAGAGGCCTGCCTTTGGAATGATCCTTCTCATTTCTTGACTCTTTCCTAACTGCTGTTTCTTTTCATGCTCTCCACCCCAACCTGAGGTGATGCTGAGGAATGACACTCTCCAGCAGTTACTGATCCTCTCTTCCCACACTGGTTCCAGAAGGTGACTGGCCAAGCCTCTGGGCTCTGATTCACCCAACAACAACAGGCACTCCCAGTCTCCTGTCACTTTTCACCTTAAACATAACCTTGTCCTTGGGCTCTAGGGTTACAGTCTGAGGACAGTGCTGAAGGCGACTGAATGAACACTGCAGTGGTGTCAGCACAGTGAGACACACATGGAGAAGCAAGACACAAACGTGCCTTTGTCTGAGCCTGGGTGTGAGCCCTGTCCTGTGGAGTGGGTCCCATGACCAGGCACTGTTGCCATCCTGATGTCAACTCTCCACAGACAAGATGGTGAAGAGAAGCCATCTGCCTTCATTTGTGTCCTAGTTAGAGTCATAAAAGTGGAGATATTTGTCAACTGTTGGGATAGAGATTTTTAAAAGTATGGAATTCAAATATTTTATTCCTCTATTAGTTGTATTTGCTTGTAAGACTTGAGTCAACAGGTCTCCAGAGAGAAGCATTCTCAGTGATGTTGTCTATAAAACTTAAATCTAAGTGAAATAACTGTCCATCCATATTTTCTAACTATTGGTATATTACATTTCATTTGAAGGCAATGCAAATTCAATGTATAATTTTAACAGCTATGAAATCATTTATATATTTTTTGGAAATAATTTCTACTCTAACATTAGGTTAACATATTTTCTCCTAAAAAGATATGCTGACATGATAAATCTAAGTACCAGTGAATGCGATCTTTTATAAAGCTCTAAGTACCATTTTAGATGTCTAGTCAAAGGATTTCATGCTAAAGGACAGTGATTCCTCTCTGAGTTCATTAGATGATTCTGAGAACACAGGGATGCAGTGATGGATTGCCATGTGAACCTGATATAAGTATTGGCCTTTGTGGCTGCTGACCAAATGATCACTAAATATTTGCCTAAACAACAGAGACAAAGAGGGAAGAAAGAGGTACTAGAGGGTGCTTGGCTTAGCATGTTCAATTTGCAAGTCTGTCCTTCAAAAATCAGTGAGACAGCGCAAGTCACTTGTGTTAGCCCATGCTGGTTGTTGTATGTTGTTCCTGTAATCGCCAGGAAGTAACAACCCAAATAACCATTGGTGAAGTGTTTCTGAATTTGCATCCATTTCTTTGATCTTGACTCATATTTTACTCTCAAGGATGTTGGCATGATGGCTCATGTTTCTAGCTTTATGACTGAATTTAAATAATTTTCAATCTTAACTCACAAATCTCTCTCTCTTCTTTTAATATTTTAATATTGTAAGCAATGGCACAGAAGTGCAGCTTCTAAGAGATGCCTTTTCTTTAATGGTGTCCACCTGTGAATGTATGTTCGTGTAAATATTACCTTGTTATTAGAAATTCAGTTTTGGATACTTAGTGAACTATATGACACTAAGGGACATGCCTGTCATTTATAGTGGGAAATCTTTAAAAAGTTAATCCTGGCATCTAATACACAAAGTGGATTTCACAAAGTTCTCTTGCTGCAAATGTTGGTAGGAAACAGAGGGGAATCAGGAAAAGTTTGTAACCCAAATATCAAATTTGTAGCCTATGTTAGTTCAATCCTTGTTAGAACTCAAGGTGCACATGGAACTTGCATCTGTGGATCAGAAGTGGGGCCTGATATTTCCTTCCCAAGAAATTCACATCAGTATTTGAATATCAACACTAGTAAGAAGGGCATATAATAAGGTAAAATCACAGGCAGACAGAATGCAGCACACACAATACATGAAAGAATCAAAATATTTTAAAAATACTTATATATTTGCATATTTATTTAATTATTTAGTATGTGTGTGCATGTGTGTGTTCATGAGTGAGTACATACGTGTGTGTGTGTGTGTGTGTGTGTGTGTGTGTGTGTGTGTAAGAGAGAGGAGGGAGGGAGCTATTGGAGGACAACTTGCGTAAGTCAGCCATTTCCTTCCACCATGCTTGTTCCAAGAACTGACTCACATTGTCAGGCTTTGCAGCAAGTGCAGTTATATGCTTAGTCATCACACCAGTTAAAAGGTCTTGAAAAGGTACTCTGTACAGTTCAATGCATGGTTTCTACTAGGGGCAAAAGAAGCCTTGCTTCCTTGCCTTTCTTCCTTTCTCTTTTTCTTCTTTTCTTCCTTCTTTCTTTCTTTCTTTTTTTTTTTTTTTTTTTTTTTTTTTTTCGAGACAGGGTTTCTCTGTGAAGCTTTGCGCCTTTCCTGGAACTCGCTTGGTAGCCCAGGCTGGCCTCGAACTCACAGAGATCCGCCTGCCTCTGCCTCCCAAGTGCTGGGATTAAAGGCGTGCGCCACCACCGCCCGGCCCCTTCTTTCTTTCTTTTCCTTCCTTCCTTCTTTCCTTCCTTCCTTCCCTCCTTCCTTCCTTTCTTTCTTTTCCTTTCTTCCTTCTTTCCTTCCTTCCCTCCTTCCTTCCTTTCTCTCTCTTATTCTTTCATTGTTTGTGTCAATTAACATTACTCCAAAGTGTTTTACTACTTTACTTAAAAGTTTTTATACAATATATTTTGATTATATTCTTTCTCTTCTCCCAATTCCCCTCAGATCTTCCCAACTTCATACATACTCACCCAGCTTCATGGTCTTTCACTTTCTCAAACAAAACAGAAAAATAACAAAAAATATCGAAACAGACAAACTAAAAAGAAGAAAATCAATCAGACAAAAAAATAAAAACAACAAAAAGTGTGCTTGTGTGTGCATGTACACACACACACACACACACACACACACACACACACACACACCATGGAGTCTGTTTTCTGTTGGCCAACTACTCCTGTACATTAGGCCTGCCTTAGAGTGTAGTTGGTATAGTTAGTGACACCCCATGGGAGAAAGATGATTTTCCCTTTTCCAGAAGTTACCTATTACCATCACTTCATGGCTAAGTGTTGAATTTTTTTTCCATTTCTGTTTCTCAGTGCTGGGGCTTTGTCTGGTTTGAACCTGTACATGTCCTGTGTATTCTATCACAGTCTCTGTGATTTCTTACATGAATCTTACCTGTTATGTCTGGAAGATGCTCTTTCATTGGAGTCATCCACCAGCTCTCGCTCATACAATGTTTCTACCTTCTGTTCTGCATATCTCCTGGTTCGGATGAGAGGGGTTTGACAAGAAAATCCATGTAGATGGTTTCTTTAACAACATGTGAGTTAAAGCGTGCCTCAGCAAGCACTAACCTGGAGTCCTAGCTTGTGCCCAATTTCACCAAGAATTTCTTCTCCTATCTTGATTTGTGAATTCTTGTCTCACATTTAGGGCTGTACCCCTTTCTGATCATCCATCCCCTAAAGCCTCAGCAGTTAGATAATGTATTTGTTGTTTTTGTTTTTTCCAGGCAGGCTTTCTCTGTGCAGTTTTGGTGCCTGTCCTGGATCTCGCTCTGTAGACCAGGCTGGCTTCGAACTCACAGAGATCCACCTGGCTCTGTGTCCCGAGTGCTGGGATTAAAGGCATGCGCCACTACTGCCCGGCCTTAGATAATGTATTTTTATATCAGATGCATAGAAGGCGGGTTTCCATGGAAACCATCACACACAGTCATTCTTCATGATCCTCTCTAATCCTTAATTAAGGACAACCACAGGCCCACTGCTTTATTTCACAATAAAGTTTGTGAACTTTTTTAGTGTCTACTATGTTTTGACTTGAGATTTTCTAAAAAAAAAAAATCTATTTCTAATGTATTAAATGAGTCTGACACTATAATATTTATCCTCATAGTCACCAATATTCACCAGTAAGTCTCTATGGGTCAATCTGCTGAGGAACCTTGGAGGGGTGTGGCTTTTTGTGCAATCTGAGAAGGAGCTCATGGAGGATATATCTGTATCCTCAGTTTATATGGGAGAAGCCCCTGGATAAAGAGTTCCTCATAAATTACATACTGTGCCAAGAGAAGGGGAATTCTCAATGTCACAGACATGACAGACCTGAACCTGCTCAGTGGGGTCTGTAGGTGACACTGAAGAGTCTGGAGACTCTCAGCTGACAACACAAACATCTGTCCTTTGTGTCTGCTCAGGACTCAACAGACCCATCAGTGGGGACACTGTGGTCCCTTGGGCAGCCTCAGGCAGGAAGTGACACCCAGAATTTTGATGGCACACACCTAAGAAGGGATTTGGTTGACCAAGAAAAATTTGCATGAAGGGCCCTGTCAGTTCTCTGAGAATTGTTAAAGGACTAGAGAGACCTGCACCATGTCTGTCTCAGCAGAGCTCAGTGGTGTCTGCACCATGGCCTGGACTCCTCTCCTCTTCTTCCTCCTTCATTGTACAGGTCAGGAGTCATCTGCACCCTGATCCCAGTTCAGGGAAACCATCTGACAGCAGATACATGCTGTCCTCTTCTTTCAGCACAGGAAATAATGTTTCTTTATTTTTTTTTATTCTTTATTTCAGGGTCTTTCTCCCAACCTGTGCTGACTCAGTCACCCTCAGCCTCTGCCTCCCTTGGAGCCTCAACCAAACTGACCTGCACCTTGAGTAGTCAGTACAGCAGCTACATCATTCATTGGTATCAGCAACATCCAGACAAGGCTCCTAAGGACGTGATGTATCTTAGGAGTGATGGAAGCCACGGCAAGGGAGATGGGATCCCTGATCGCTTCTCTGGCTCCAGCTCTGGTGCTCATCGATACTTGAGCATCTCCAACTTGCAGCTTGAAGATGAAGCTGACTACATCTGTGGTGCAGATTATACCATTAGTGGACAATTTGGGTGGACACAGTGACCCAGATAAATGAGGAAGCGGGACAGGAACTACTTTGCTTTCTTGCTACCAAGATTGGACTATGATTTTGAGAAGGAACCTCTGAAGTTCTTAGCTTTACAGTTATTGTATGTTTGCTGCTTATTATTCAAGAGGATAGATCCTAGGTTTAGCAATTCCTCCCAAACTCCTGGGGAAAGTGGGGGTTGTATAGAGTGCACAGCTCTGTAGTAGTAATGACCATGTAAAAGTTAAAACTGTACAGCTGAGGAGATGAGAATATTCTCTTTACAAGCTGGAGAAGTGGGTCTAAGGTTCTCACAATTACTCACCGAAGTTCATAGGAATGTTTTTTATAAGATGGCTTTCTTGTCTTATGCTCTAAATTTTTTTCACTACAGCAAGTTCCCAAGAAGCACAGTGTAAGAACATTTAAGGTGACACTGTTGTTGAAGCCCCCTATTGACAGCAAAAATAAAATGGAAAATAGTTACATGTCTGAGCATTGCCTTGATGTGTATGACTTCCATGTCCTTCCTGCAATACCCTCTTTACATAATAAGTCTACTCAGAGACTTTGAAGGAAGGACAAAGTAACCACCATGTCTGCCAAAATTCTTTTTTGAAAATTTTTTATTGATTTAATTTATACATTTATTTTATACCCCAACCACAGTTTCCCCTTCCTTCTCCCCTTCCATCCTCACCTACCCACCTCCTGTGAACCCACACCTCCTCTGCTTTTGTTCAGAAAGGGACAGTCCTCCCATGGGTGTCAATAAATCATGACATATCAAGTTGAGATAGGACTAAGCTCCTCCTCTCATATTAAGGCTTGGTAAGGTAACCCAGTATGAGTAATAGGTTCCCAAAAGCCTGCCAAAGCATCAGGGACAAGCCTCCTCCCAGTGCTAGGAATCACACAAGTAGACAAAACCATATTACTGTCACACTTATATAGAGGGCCTAGGTCGGTCCTGTCAGGCTTCCTATTGATCAGTCCAGAGTCTGTGAGCACCTGTGAGCCCAGGTTAGTTGTCTCTGCAGGTCCCTGTGATGACCCTCATCCCCTGGCTTCTATACTCCTCTCTCACTCTCTTCCACAGGATTCTCAGAACTAGGGGAAGTGCTGGGCTGCAAAACTCTGCATCTGCTTCCATTAGTTACTGGACAAAAGTTCTTCAATGACAATTAGGATAGTCACCAATCTGATTACAGGGGATGGCCAGTTCAGGCACCCACTCCACTATCTCCACTTTCAGATTCATGGGAGCTTCCATTGCACCAGGTTTCTACCCTGACCATAAAATGCCCTTCCCCCTGCATCAAGACATCTCTTTCACTACCCCCACTCTTTATCCTACTCCAGCTCTAACCTTAATGTTCCCATCATTATCTGCCCCAGTTTACCCAGGAGATCTCTTCTATTTCCCCTCCCCAGAGAAATCCACACATCCCTGTTTGTAACCTCCTTGTTACCTAGCCTCTGTGGAACTGTGGAATGTAGCATGTTTTTCCTTTACTTTACAGCTAATATCCACTCATGAGTGAGTACATACTATATTTGTCTTTCTGGGTCTAGACTACCTCACTCAGGATGATTTTTTTCTAGTTCCACCCATTTGCCTGCAAATTTCCTCATGTCGTTGTTTTTAACAGATTAGTACTATATACTCCATTGTGTAAATGTACCACATTTTCTTTATCTATTCTTTGGTTGAGGGACATTTAGTTTGTTTTCAGATTCTGGCAATACAAATAATGCTGCTATAAACATAGTTGAACAAGTATACTTGTGGTATGATTAGCATCCTTTGAGTATATGCCTGAGATTTGTATTGCCAGGTCTTGAGGTAGATTGCTTCCCCCTCCTTTTTTTTGAGAAACCACCATATTGATTATCAGAGTGGCTGTACAAGTTTGCAGTCCTACCAGTAGTAGAGGAGTAATCCCCTTGCTCCATATCCTCTCCAGCATTAGCTGTCATTAGTTTTTTTTTTTTTTTTTTTAAATCTTAGTCATTCTGACAGGTGTAAAATAGAATCTCAGAGTCGTTTTGATTTGCATTTCCTTGATGGCTAAGGATATTGGACAATTCTTTAAGTGTCTCTTGGCTATTTGAGATTATTTTCCTGAGAATTCTCTATTTAGATCTGTACCCCATTTTTAAATTTTGATTATTTGGTTTTTTTTTTTTTTTTTTTTTTTTTTTTTTGGTTTTTTCGAGACAGGGTTTCTCTGCGTAGTTTTGCGCCTTTCCTGGAATTCACTTGGTAGCCCAGGCTGGCCTCGAACTCACAGAGATCGCCTGCCTCTGCCTCCCGAGTGCTGGGATTAAAGGCGTGCGCCACCACCGCCCGGCCCGATTATTTGGTTTTTTAATGTCTAGTTTCTTGAGTTCTTTATATATTTTGGAGATTAGCCCTCTGTCAGATGAAGATGTTGATGAAGATCTTTTCCCATTCTGTAGGCTGCTGTTTTGTTTCATTGACAGTGTCCTCTGGTTTAAGAACCTTTTTAGTTTTGTGTGGTCCCATTTATTAATAATATTCTGGTCAGTCTACTGGTGTCTGTGCTACTGATTTTCTATTCAGGAAGTTGGCTCCTGTGTCAATGCATTCAAGACAACTTCCCAATTTCTTTTCTATTACGTTCAGTGTAACTGGATTTATATTGAGGTCTTTGATCCACTGGACTTTGAGTTTTATGCAGGGTGATAGATATGGATCTATTTGCATTCTTCAACATGACCACATCTAGTTATGCCAGCTCCATTTGTTGAAAGTTCTCTCTGTTTTCCATTACGTAATTTTGGCTTCTTCTTCAAAAATCAGGTGTTCATAGGTGTGTGGATTCATGTCAGGGTCTTTGACTCAATTCCATTGATCCATCTGCTTGTTTTTATGCCAATAGCATGCTTGTTTATTATTATATCTCTGAAGCTCAAATCAGCTCAAAATCAGAAATGGTGATACCTCTGAAAGTTCCTTTATTGTTCAGGACTGTTTTAGCTACCCTGGATTTTTGTTGTTTTGTTTTGTTTTTCCATATGAAATTGAGTATTGTTCTTTCAAGGTTTGTAAAGAATTGTATTGGAATTTTGACCGGAATTGCATTGAATCTGTAGATTGCTTTTGGTAAGATAGTCATTTTTACTATGTTAATCTTACCAATCCAGGAGATGGGAGATCTTTCCATCTTCTCATATCTTCTCCAAATTCTTTCTTCAAAAACTTCAAGTTCTTGTTATACAGGTCTTAAACTTGCTTAGTTAGAGTTACCCCCAAGATATTTGATGTTATTTCTAGCCACAGTGAAGGGTGTTCTTTCTTCATTTCTTTCTCATACCCTTTATCATTTGTATATTTGAGGGTTAGTGATTTTTTTATTTAATCTTATATTGAGCCATGCCATAGAAGGTGTTTATCAGCTGTAGGAGTCCCCTTGCAGACAGTCTTGTCTTGCTCCTGATTTTAGTGGAATTGTTTTGAGTTTTCCTTTGTTTAATTTGATGTTGAAATTTGCTTGCTGTATATTGCTTTTATTATGTATAGGTATGTTCACTATATCCCTGATCTCTCTAAGACCTTTATCATAAAAACATGTTGGATTTTGACAAACGCTTTTTCAGCATCTACTGAGATGATCATGTGGCTTTTTTCTTTCAGTTTGTTTATATGATGGATTACACTGATAGATTTTTTTGTATGATGAACTATCCATTTATTTTTGAGACAAGTCTACTTGATCATGTTGGATGATCTTTTTGATATGCTCTTAGATTGAATTTGCCAATGTGTATTGAGCATTTTTTGCATCAAAGTTCATGAGGGAAATAGGTCTATAATTCTCTTTCTTTGTTGAGTCTTTGTGTGGTTTTTGTATCAGGGTGACTTTGGCCTCATAAAAAGAAATTGGCAATATTCTTTCTATTTCTATTATATGGAATAATTTAAGGAGTATTGATATTAGCTCTTCTTTGAAAACCTGGTATAATTCTATGCTGAAACTATCTGAGCTGGGTTTTGTTTGGTTGAGAGACTTTTAATGGTGGCTTCTATTTCCTTAGGGGGTTATAGGTCTATATGAATTGTTTAATCTGGTCTTGTTTTAGTTTTTTGTATGTGGTCAAGCAATTTGTCCACTTCTTTCAGATTTTCCAAATTTGTGGACTACAGGTTTTTGAAGTATGACTGTGGTGATATTTTATTTGCCTGTTAATAAATAAAGTTTTCCTGGAGATCAGAGGACTAGTAAGCCATAAACAAATGTCAGGCAGTGGTAGCACACGTCCTTAATCTGATCACATGGCTGGCAGAGTCTCTCTGTGTTCAAGGACACACTAGGGAACAGCCAAGCATGGTGACACATGCCTTTAATCCCAGTACCAACCATAGAGACCTGGAGGTCTGTATAGACAGGCAGTGACAAGGAAGTGAGGTAGCTGAGCTAAGAGCCAATGAGAGGGCAGAACAGCAAGGCAATAAAAGCCTGGGTAGACAGGAAGTAGCTCTCTTGGGAAACTATGGCAATGTAGTGAGTTAGGTTAGCTGGTGGCTCTCACTATTTCCCTGATCACTAAGGCTTTCACCCCTATATTTGACTCTGTGTTTCTTATTTAATAAGACAGTTTAGAAATTTGTCTACATATGACCTAATGATTCTGTGGATTTTTTTAGTGTCTGTTATTATGTTCCCCATTTTGTTTCTGATTTAGTTAATTTGGATATCCTCTCTTCTGCCTTCAGTTAGTTCAGA